>NC_072772.1:9470820-9770820 GCF_022539595.1 Amphiprion ocellaris
GACCCTAGACAGCCGGGTCGTAATGTTTTTTGAGCAACACACCATACTATGACGTTTTTACAATGATGGTTCTACTATGGAACCAGTTTGACATGTTCAGGTGTTCTTTGTGTGAAAACTCAGAGATTTCAGGTATCAGAAGGTGGTTTTCAACTTTCTTTGTTAACTTTCTGCTTCAAATTTAAACTAAATTTCCTTCACTAAGCCAGCCCTCTGGACTTCCAGTAAGCTGTGTTCCTATTGGCTGTCCAGGTGGCTGCTTGGTGTTATCAGGAACACCTGAGCAGCTTGGTGTTATCAGGAACACCTGAGCAGCTCAGTGTCTTCCTGCTTTATTTAGCTGCAGACAAACATTTCCTCTGCTTCTGTTCACCACTGAACTGGGTTTGGCTCCGTTGCTTTAGTTTGTTGTTTAGGCGTTGGCTTGCAGCTTCCAGCAGTAAAATCGTCTTTAATGTGTTTCTTGGTGTGTTTTAGGGTTTTGTACTGGATAGTTGTCTTGGTAAATGTGGTTCTTTAGCCACAGTTAGCACATGGTGCTAATGTGTGCAGTGATTAGTGGATTTGGTGCAGGTGAGTTGTGTCTTTATCTTGGCTGTAGTGAGTCTGTAGAGGTTTTTGGTCAGACACATTCTGTATACTTGTTTGTGAACCAAGGTTGGTTGTCCAGAAGGTAAGAGTTCCTGTCCTGATTCTCTGTTCTCAGAGGTTCTCTGGTAGGCTGCAGGAGACTTTAGCATTTGGGTTGTGCTAGTTTGGTTTTTGTAAGGTTTCATGTGGACGACTATCTTGAGGCCCCTCCATGTGGTTTAGTGAGGTTTTCTGGAACAGTTCTACAAAGCAACCTGCAGCAGAAGAGACTTAGAGTTTTTAGGAAGTTCTGGAAACCAGACTTTAGAGCAGCAGAAACATTTGTCAGCAGTTTGAGCAGGAGAAGGTGAGCTTCAGAGTAGAAATGAGATGGAAACCTTCTTGACCCGTGTGGTGAGGTCCTGTACCAAGAGTTTGAGCAGGTTGTGAAGAGTCTGTAGTTCTTTGGTCTGAAAGCACAAGAAGAGTCGACTCATTAAAGGAGAAAACAGGAGATATTGTTGCTTCTTCTGTCGCTCTGCAGTTTCCTTATACTCAATATCAAGTTTATATTTTAAATGATTTACCATGTGAGCCCAAGAAGACTTCAATAAACTTCCTCCATCCCCTGGACACAACATATTTTATTACCATGTTAAATCTTTTTTTTTTTTTAAATATGTTTTTGAGTTTTAATCACAGTTTTAATCATAGTTTTTTGTCTTTGCTTGTTTAGTTTTGTCATCTGTGTAAAAGGTGCTAAACAAATAAAGTTGAATTGATAAACTGAATAATTGACTAACTCATGATTGTGACAACAGAAGTATTTTCATTGTGATTTAAGGGTTTATTTCATTTTTAAGGTTGGGGTTATAATCTTGACAGAAAAAGAAGATTAAGGAAATAAACCACATAACAAAAAGCAATTAAAAGAAAAAAAATTAATACAATAAAACTTTTTAAAAGTTTTATTATTAAAAAGATTTAAGAAATTTAAGATGTAATTTTCTAATTAAACATTTAATTTTTTAATTAAAAGTTTTTTCTTTTTAAAGGTTTAATAATCTAAATGTTTTGCATATTTTTAAATGTTTAATATTCCTCTTGTTTAATTGTATTTTTTAAATGTTTAATTGTCGAAAATATTTTATCTGTACTTTTTAATATTTGTATTTTAAAAATTTTGTTTAATTTCATAATGACATGTATTGTATCTTGTTCAATTATCTAATTCAATATTTTGTCTGTTTAATATAGTTAAACATTAAATACAATTAAATTCTATTAAACAGACAAAATATTGAATTAGATAATTGAACAAGATACAATACATGTCATTATGAAATTAAACAAAATTTTTAAAATACAAATATTAAAAAGTACAGATAAAATATTTTCGACAATTAAACATTTAAAAAATACAATGAAACAAGAAGAATATTAAACATTTAAAAAATGTAAAACATTTAATTAGATTATTAAACCTTTAAAAAGACAAAACATTTAATTTTTTAATGAAATGTTTAATTAGAAAATTACATCTTAAAGACAATAAAACTTCAAATAGGAATTAAACAGAAAATACAATGAAGCATTTAAAAAGAAAATTAAACATTAGAAGGTGGTAAAACATTTAAAAAGAAAAACCTTAAAGGTTTAATCGAAACATTAAATATTGGGAAAGAAAAAAACTCAAAGAAGTCGATAAAACATTTGAAAAAACAATTAAACATTAAAAAGACAAAACATTTGGAAATCAAATCAGACATTAGAAAAGAATAAAAGGTGAGAAAAGAGCAAAACTAAACGTTTACGAAGAATAAACTAAAGACAAAACATTTGAAAAGACACCAGTTAGACTTTAGAAGATCAAACTAAACAGAAGAGACAGTAAAACGATCAAAAAGAGCAAAAACAGATAAAGGTCTTCAAGCGTTTTCTAGTCTGAAACGAAAACATCAAGTTGTTTCTTCAAACATTTCCTATCTCTATGTTCTTGGTTTGATTGTGGATAGATTTACTAAGAAAACTGCTTTCCAGATAAAGTCTACTAGTAGTTGAAGGCATTTATCAAACTAATGTTACCTTCTGATCTCCACAAACTTTACTGTTCAGTGAAGAGAATCAAAGTTTGTTGAGGATTTCTAAAAAACCCACAGGTGAAGGGCTGAGAAGAACTCAGATGGATGGTCTAAATGTGAAATCAAGACTCATGGTCACAAGTTTTAAGGCTTTTGTTAACCAGAAAGTTCAAACTAACAGAGAAATACTGAGAAACTTTTAAAATTTCAGTCCTCAGACTGTCAAAAGGTTCAAACTAACAGAGAACTACTCAAGAACTTAGAAGATATCAGTCCTCACACTGTGGAAAGGTTCAAACTAACAGAGATCTACTCAGGAACTTAGAAGATATCAGTCCTTGGGCTGTCTGAAAGTTAAATCTAACAGAGAACTACTGTGGGACTTAGAAAATTTCAGCCCTCAGACTGTGTGAAAGCTCAGGTCCTGAGGACTAGGGAGGTGTGGAGGGTTTGGAAAGTCTTGGAACTGAGGGTTCAACCCTCCAGCACAAAGACTGAAGCCCAACCTCCTGAGAAAAACGGTCTTCGAGACTTGAGTTAAAAAAAAAAACTCGAAACTGGCAAAAAATAGATGATAAATGTGCAAAAAAAAGAAGATTTAGTATCTGAGCAAGTAGCTCAGGGGGATAAGAGGAGAGACTGCAGAGTGGAAGGTCGCAGGTTCAAGACCCGCCACTGGCACTTTTCTTTCTTTGTCTTGGTCAGGATTTTGATAAAATTGAAGAAGGGTCTGGTCTTGAACCAGCGACCTGCAGCTCCACAGGCAAATCCTTAACTCACTGAGCTACAGATCAGATGAAAAGACATAATTTCGTCGTCCCTTTGACATCGTAGTTCCTCAAGTGACCACATGGGTGGAGCCAAGGCGGAGTCTGGGTGGAGTCAGGGCGGAGAGTAGGCGGGGAGGTGGGTGGCAGCCTCCCCCCTCTACTCCCCCACCTCCTCCCACCACCCACCACACCTTCCCCCGCCCGACGAGTTCTTCGAGTCTCCACGAGTTCTTCGAGTCTCCATGGGTTTTCCCGAGTTTCTGGAGTTTCCACCAGGTCGGAGGCAGAACAAGTTGTCATGAAGAGGTGTTGAAGTCGGCCAGGATGGACTGACTTTTTACAGCGACTAGAAGGAAGACCACTTGAAGAGCAGGTCTTTAACCACCATCCATAAAATCCATGGAGTCGCTCCAGAGAAATGAAGGGAGGTCAACTTTTATCAACCTCCATCCAGATGTTCAACTTGATATCTTTACTTTGACATTTTTAGCACCACAAACCTTTAGTATCAGACTTTATTATCCTTTATTAGGACTTTAATGGAATCCACCAGCAGATTTAGTTTTTGTTGACAAACTTTATTCTTGTTGTCGTGGGACTGCAGTATTTAAAACTGTTCCTTCTATTTGACCTCATGTTTATTAGTTTTAGTGGAGAAAGTTATTTTAATTGTCCATTAGTCTCTTAAGAACCAAATAATTGGATTAGTCAAGAGGTTTAAATTTCTTACTTTGTCATATTTTAAATATGACAAAAAAAAAAATAAAGTGTCTTCAGACAATTTGACCTGTAATTGGTGTTATATAAATAAAATTGAATTAAAACTGTATGTATCTTGTAATGTTGGAGTAATTCAGCCATATATGTTGGAAAACACATTTTCTTTGTCCATTAATCTGTTGATCGTTGTCTCCAGTAATTAATTTCTTGTTTTGGTTTATAAAATGTCAAACCTAAATATATTCAGTTTACTGTCATAAAAAACCAAAAGGATTTACATTCATGATGCAGGAATCAGGCAGTTTTTCACTTTTTATCTTAGTTTAGTCAGAAAGATAGTTGATAATGTGTGAATTGTTGCAGCTTGTGAGCCGTAAAAGGTTTTAATCTTTGGGGCCCAGTGTCAAAAAACATTTAGAAACCAACATCAACAAAACACTAAACAAAGATTTGAACATAATTAAAGGGAAATCCAACTTTTGCATGACAATGTCTAGTTAAAGGACATTTATTTCCAATATAAATGTGTGATATTCATCCTCTGGAGCTTTCTCTTCACATCGTCTTCCACCTGGACTGGTTTGGTCGGGAGCATGTGCAACAAACATTTGAAAAACTGCATATTAACATCAATGAATGACACTGAAGTTTAATCTGTACATAAATGAGACTGAGTCTGGATGTGCTGCTCTGTCATTAACTCCTAAGTTCAGGGAAAGTCCAAACAAAAGAGGACAGTTCAGGTAAGACTTGAGAATGAGCTTATTTTGAACAAACATCTCAGACTTTCTGAGCTTCAGCATCTCTAGCAAGATATTTTAACAACAAGCAACTCAAGAGATCCAGAAGTTGGAGAGAGTTAGCTTTAGCTGAGCCAAAGAACATGTGGGATGCTAACCTAGCAAACATTTCAGACTTTTCTCTGTGAATTCTGAGAAATAATTTCCTATTTAATGACAGAGCTACACATCTTAACTCAGTCTTATAAAAACAGACTCTAATTCAGTGTCATCCATCCATATTAAAGTGCAGTTACCCAAAACGTTTGTTGCATGAGCTCCAACAAAACCTGTCCAGGTAGAAGGCCACTTTGACAAACAGGAAGTGGAAGATTCCAAGCAGAATTATAGAAGGGGGAACCGGACTGTACTAAGTGTGGTCGAGTATAGAGGGGTGTTTTGTGGGGTTTTAAGGCTGATAATGATTATTAGTGAGACATTTGGAGTCGATATTCATTTGCATTGAATGAAAGTATTTAAAATCTTGGAGTTAAACTTAGAAGAACACAAACTCTAACAGAAAACTTTGTTGATACGTTTTTGTTTTGTTTACAGATGTTAAGTTAAAGGAGTTTTATCCGTGACGTATAGCCAATCAAATCACTCCAGAAGACAGAGTGACCACAGGTAGATAAAGGTTCACAGCCAAAGTAGCGCCATTTTTAAATGTATTTATTCCCGTAAATCAGTAAAAAATAAAATACTGATAATCAGTAAATCAGTCAGCCCACAATTACTACAATTCTACAATGTATGTCTCTTTGCTTTGACTTGTTATTTGTACAATATACGATGTACATGATGTTTTTTCATAGCAAAGGCTATACTATGATGTTTTCTAAGAGACATACCATGCTACTCTGTTCTGGCTCTGGGCTGCTGCACTCCTCCACTGTTGTTTTCTGGATTGTACTCAGCTGCATGCCTTCGTCCACCCGGCCTCCGTTGACTCGTCCCGCCTGCCATCTCTGGAACTGAAGCTGGATTGGAACAGACCAAAGTACAGTCCAATCACGATGCCAGCTGCCTCTCAAAATGCTCCTTCATCTGGCAGGTGGCAGCACTTCTTCTGAGGGGAAGCTGAGCTGGCCCGGCAGAACTTTGGAGATGTGTTCCAGTGGTTGGTGGATGTGTGGGGAGATAGAGAGGGACCTTTGAATTGTTCAGAAAGGAAAACAGGGAACCCATTGGTAGTTTTAGTTTAGGGTGCTACTGCGGTGTGTTTTTGGGCTTTAAGAGGTGAACAGGAAGAGGATTTTTTTCTATTGATTATCTTTTACTTTGTTCCTGGTTGGAATGTCCATCAATGTCAACATGAAGTTCACTTTTAGTTCTGTTTATTTATTTTTATTTTACTAACACCCATTTGTTTTTAACCCCCTCACATGTTGTGTTGTTGTAAACTTACTCTTTCAAATAAATTCTCATCTAACCCTCTGGAAACCAGCGTATGGACTGTTTTTGTGTTGCTCCTCACCTACTTCAGACAGCCGGGACATAAGGACGTTTTTTGGACCAAAGCCTATACTCTGACGTTTTTAGAGTGACATGCTATACTATGACGTTTTTTGAGTGACATGCTATACTATGACGTTTTTTGGACCAAAGGCTATATTATGACATTTGTTGAGCAACATGCTATACGATGATGTTCTTTGAGCAACATGCTATAATATGACGTTTTTTGGATGACATGCTATACTATGATATTTTGTTGAACGACATGCTATACTATGACGGTTTTAGACCAAAGGCTATAAGATGAAGTTTTTTGGACCAAAGGCTATGACGTTTTATAAGCGACATGCTATACTATAACATTTTTTGGACGACATGCTATACTATGAAGTCTTTGAGTGTCGTGCTATACTATGACGTTTTTTAAGCGACATGCTATACTGCCATATGATGAAATAATGTAAAGCAGGCTGTGAAAAACACTCCAGAGAGGTTTTCTTTTTTTAAAAAAAATCATCATGAATTTTGGCGCAAAAAAACGCCATAGTATACTATGTCGAAAAAAATGAGATTTTTCAACATGTTGTAAAAACATGCCATGTCGTCCAAAATATGAAGAAAATTTCATAGTTTAGTATGTCGTCCAAAATATGAAGAAAACGAATACTGTGTCGGGAAAAAAAATGCGATTTTTCAACATGTTGTAAAAACGTGCCATATGATGAAATAATGTAAAGGAGGCCGTGAAAAACACTCCAGAAAGGTTTTCTTTAAAAAAAAAAAATCATGAATTTTGGCGCAAAAAAAAAGGCCATAGTATACTGTGTCGGAAAAAAATGCGATTTTTCAACATGTAAAAATGTGCCATATGATGAAATAATGTAAAGGAGGCCTTGAAAAACACTCCAGAAAGTTTTTCTTTGAAAAAAAAATCATCATGAATTTTGGCGCAATAAAACGCCATAGTATACTATGTCGAAAAAAAATGAGATTTTTCAACATGTTGTAAAAACATGCCATGTCGTCCAAAATATGAAGAAAATGTCATAGTTTAGTATGTCGTCCAAAATATGAAGAAAACGAATACTGTGTCGGGAAAAAAAAATGCGATTTTTCAACATGTTGTAAAAACGTGTCATATGATGAAATAATGTAAAGGAGGCCGTGAAAAACACTCCAGAAACGTTTTCTTTTTTTAAAAAAAATCATCATGAATTTTGGCGCAAAAAAACGCCATAGTATACTATGTCGAAAAATGTCATTTTTCAACATGTTGTGAAAACATGCCATATGATGAAATAAAGTAAAGGAGGCCTTGAAAAACACTCCAGAAAGTTTTTCTTTGAAAAAAAATCATCATGAATTTTGGCGCAATAAAACGCCATAGTATACTATGCCGAAAAAAAATGAGATTTTTCAACATGTAAAAACGTGCCATGTCGACCAAAATATGAAGAAAATGTCACAGTTTAGTATGTCATCCAAAATATGAAGAAAACGTCATAGTTTAGTATGTGGTCCAAAATGTGAACAAAACGAATACTGTTATATTATATATTATATGTGCATTTATGCTATTTACGTTCTTCTCCCCATCTCTCTGTGTGTGTTAGAGTGTGTGTGTGCCAGTCTGAGTTGGGCATTTAAATGCTTGTGAGTGTGTGTATGTGTGTGTGTGTGTGTGTGTGTGTTTGTGGTGTCCATGCCCTTTGTCTCCTACCCTGGAGTGAGGTTTATTTTTGGGATGATGCATGATGGTTTGCTCCCACAGAACAATACTGTCAAAACAAATCACTGTGTGTGTGTGTGTGTGTGACTGTTTTTATATTTTTTATACATCTGTGCATGTGTATTAATGCTTACAGTGCATGTATGTGACTGCTGTGGATGGACTGCTTTGTTTGTGTGTGCAGACTTTATAGTTTGCAATGAAACGAAGCCGTCGACTCACTGCTCTGTAACATTTTGTAAACTAAAAAAATTCCTGAAGTACTTTGATGATTTAAATCTCCAGGATTAACGCTGTATATATTCAACAGTCAAAACATTTAGGCTGTAGCTACAGTAAATCAGGATCTTACGAAGGCAGCTGCACTACCAAGTCATATAAAGTCACTGTAAATACAAATATGTGGGATGTGACAGCTTTAACAGAGGTCTGAAACAACAATGCCACCTTTTCACCGGCATTCTCAACTCTAATCAAAATATAAAGAAAAATTAGTGAACAGACCAGATCAATCAATCAAAAATATTTGTCATAGCCAGATCCAAACCAGCATTATAAAAAAGAGACAGTCTCCATGGAATATTTTTGCTATCAAAGCTGAATCAAACCAAACTCTGATGTGAAGAGCCCTCAGAGAAACACCGCCAAACTCTGCAGCTCTTCACTCAACCTGCTTTCAGCTCATTGTTTTATTTTAAAGGTCCATATTGTGGAGTTGCAGCCGTTCCCATCAACCCCTGTAAGAAGAAAGTGCAAGCAAACTACTGGAACTTAAATGTGATGAGTAATGAAACTGAATTCAGGCAGGATGTTTCAGATTTTACAAAGGATTTGTCCCTATTCAACTGCTTATAAATCTATTTGTCGCTTCAAAGTCATTCAATGCAGTTTCAAAGAGAATACTAGGTCAAAAGCATGGAAATTACTACCTAGAAATGACTGTCATGTTGAATAATCTCCTCTTTCAGGCTCCGCCACAGTGGTTTTCTAACATCTTCTTTGTAATGTGTGTGTTATTTTGTCTGTAACAGCAGCTGTCTGAAAGAAACAGCATATTGTTTGGGGGACAGGTGCAGGGCGGTAGAGCAAGACTGAAGCCTAAATCCACTGTGGCAGCTCTGACGTTGCTCTGACGCGAATGCTGTGTGTGTTTGTGTGTCAGCGCCTAAAGGTGAATTGATTTTGTGCACCCATGACTATCCCCTGAGCGTTCACATTCACTGACCAGTTTCATGGCTTTGCATGTCTATGAGTGCGTCAGTGTGTCACCCCAGCTATCAATCAGCTAAAGACTACGGCTCTTACTGGCAACAGGTGAAAGCAGAAGGTGCAATTCTTTCTTTTCAGCCCTCTTCTCTCTCTTCAAGCTGTTAGTTTCAATTATCTTTTCATTTCATCCACATCACCCCTCTTAAATTCTGCATCGCTTTCTTTTACCTTTTACCTTTTTTCTCCATCCCATCTCCATAGCCTAAACATAATTTCTGTCATCTTCCCCTCTTCAAACCTCTTCCCTGCATGACTGGGAGCTCCGGTTGGAGAGTTCCCATTCAAGGGCTCAAAATATGGTTCTGACGAAACGGAGTGATTTCAGAAATAATTTTCCAACTTCACTGTGAGTGGGGGGTTTGGCAGTTTGAATGTCAGAGTTGGCATCACTGTGTAGTGAAGGTATTTTAGTTGCAGACTATCATCTGAAATATTGGCATGGAGACAATTTCATGCAGTTTTAAGCAGGTTTCTCGAGACCCACAGTTATGTGGAAAGAACAAGATATTAAGCTTTAACAAAAGGCATTCTATTAGCTCACATTTATTCCTTAATTTTCTAACTTTTTAAAGGTTCTGATCATGTTTATTTTTGATTTTATTTCATGCTGCATTTTGTTGTCTTTTTGTTCTCTTACCTCATTTTTTGTTTCATGCTTTTTCCTTCACATCCTCCTTTCATGCTATGTCTCTCTTTTCTCTTTTCACTCCAAGGAAAATGGAGTAACTCTCCTGTTGCCCTCTCCCACCCCATCCTCCCCATGATGCCCTTGTGACTGATGCTAGAGTTCTGCCTGCAGCACTAGATTGCATTTGCGCAGATGGCTGGCAACACACGCACACGCACACGCAGCACACGCATGCACACACACACGCATGCACACACACAAAGAGACAGGTTTGCATTAATACAGCTGGTTGGATGTAGTTGCCCCAGTTACATATGGAAAATAGGCCAGCAACTGTGATTGTGATTAAGTTGTATGAATGTGTGTCTTAAGGCCGCTTTGTCTGCACACGCAATAGAGGGTTGAACAAATGTCACATCCTGGGGGTCGGTGTGTGTTTGTGTGTCTGTGCATGCGTGTGTCCAGGGATGCAAGTTACAGTCCGTACAATTGAATATGCAATTATTTCTCACTGCGTGAAGCACCTGCTTTATGATAAATATTGGGATTAAGGTAAGAATCTGGATGATTAAGTTTACTTTTCCAAAATACACAATCCAGACAGTCAGCAATTTTGTGGAGCAAAATGGACGAAAACTCACTGCTGACTGAAATCCTGAAGCTTCTAAAACCAACCTTTAGACTAGCCGGAATTTTAAAAATGCAGGAAGAATCATAAATGCATGGCCAATTTATTCCTTCAAACATTTTCAAGGACTGATTTTGGTCATCACATTTGTGAAATCAGGCCTGGCATGCAGTTTGTGTTTGTAAATCAGGAACAGGCCCGCTTTCTCCTCATTGATCGGCTCCTGCTGCTCCTATCTGCCACTGCAATAGACGGTACAAGCTGTTTTAACCACACCTTCCTGCTTTTCAGTGGTGAATATGTGAGAGTCTGGTATATAGTTGTGAAATGAAGGTATGAAGGTGGTTAGGGATCGAATGTTGAAGATGCATGAGTCTTAACTCATTGCGGCCAATCAAGAAATAGTCTAGTCCCTGTAAAAAAAATGACTACAAGTTTCTAGTTTTAATCAGTTTTTGGCAAATTTATTTACATTTGGACAAGATGTTGTTCTGTTTCCTACTTTTGGCTTACATTTGATGCGCCATAAAGTACATTTTTGCCTATAATCTGCTACAATTCCAATGAAGACATAATTTTTGGACTTTTAGGATTCCCCTATTCAGCTGAATGTGCTATAATTACATTATAATTACAGCACCACTGCCTCAACTCTATACTGTACACACACAACATGGAGTATTTGATTTGGAACTGAAATAACTGTATAACTGTAAAAGAATCTTAAAATATGTTTACTTCGAAGCAAAGATAATTTATGTAGTTGACATGTTATATGTGTAGTTTTATAAGAAGCTGAATGTATTTTAACAGAAATAACAATAAAAGGATGACACTAAGAGATATGAGATCATATAAAGCAACAGGAGAAATATTGGCTAATGGCCTAATGGTAGTGCTATGAAGGCCAAATCATGGAGATTATAATTTTGGTTTCTCTTCTGATGTCATTTAGAATCTATGTTGCCATTTCTGTCATTATTATTACCTTCATTTCTGCACACACCATTTGGCATCCATGCTGTTTGCAAAGCTCTGTCAGGATCAGTGCAACTTTGTGAATGTTTTCTGATAAAAGTAACACATCTGTGTAAAATAACTTGAGTTTGGGCTTAAGATGGAAGAAAATAAGTTTTATAGTTTTATATTTTACCAAGTGGCAAACTTGGGTATTTAATTTTGCTCAAAATTTTCCTTCTGTAGCGTCGTGTCAAAACCAGCTTCCTGTATATTTTATGATTAAATATTTATCCACATTCACAAAGACTATATTTATCCATTACAGGAGAGCTATTCCTGACAGTGATCAATCAAAGCATCCATGCTGTTACTGCCAGCGTTGTGGCATTCAGGTGTTCATGTAGCTACATTATTAATGATGTCGCTAGAGAACAAAACACATCAATCAGCCAGTGGATTAGTCTGTGGACTGGGTCCTTTCACAGAGCTGCAGATGAGCTAGAGATACCAGAACCTACCCTCGGAATATCACATGACAATAAGGGTGACACTAAGGTGAAATGAAACGATTAGGAAAACAAGCAGGTATGACTCAAGCAGGTCTAGTTAGAACTCATGTTTTCTTACAGCAAAACAAGTGAAAATGGTATTTTAAAAGTTTTGCTAGGAATTTATCCTCTCAGACAGGCTGGAGGAGGCCTTGCTCCATTTCTGGTGCAACTATCTCACGGGTTTTATGCAAAATTATATTGTTTGTTTGCAGAAATACTGAAAAGTTATTCGTAAATAGTAATTTCTTTAATTTCCTTAAATACCTGACAAGACATTCTGTCACAGCTCATGTGTCACTGACAAATCAGAAAACAATTATTGGCAAATATTTCAGATGTGCACAGCAGCAAAAGTTGATCAACAACACAAAGAGCAAACAACTAAGGAAAGAGTAACTTATTATCCTGTAATTTGTGTGCTTTAAATACATGACAATTAATCAGTTTTTCCCTGTAATCTTCAACATTATAAACAGGCACAACACACACGCACGCACGCACGCACACGCACACACACACACACATAGAATTACTTAAGCATGCGGCAGACAGTCACAATGGATACGTCTGTAATCAGAACAAGTCAACAAGTGGAAACACGTGCTAATATTTCAGATTAGGTTGTGCAGGTATTATGTATCTGCCTGTGTGGTGCATGTTTCGTTTGCACGAGTGCATGTTTTGATTGTGTCAGATTTGGCGTGACTTTCTAATCACACGTTGGGCTGCACAGAGCATGTTTCAAAGCAGGGGAATAGTACACAAAGTGATGACTGATGAGTGCAAACACAAATATAAAAAAGCCACTTCTACAAGCTGATATTGGAAAAAAAATCTTTGTCCTTTTCACACTTTATTGCATACACATTTATCAAATGCATACTCGTGATTTAATCTTAATAATTTGCTAGGATTGACTTCTTCTTGTTTGCTTTGGCTCCCTCACAGCATTTTCGACTGGAATCTACTGTTTGGGGGAGCAGCAAAGGAGAAACTTTGTAAAACACTTAAAAACTCAAAAAATATCTCAGCCGACTCCAAGCTGCCATTCACATCAAAGTAGCATCACACTCCCTTAGAAGCAGCAAAGAATCAAGTATCCACGAGGAAAAATAACTATATATTCCATTCGTCCAGAGAGACACAGTAAACTCTTTCAGCTTAAAATGTTTTTTCACTGTAGTGGTTGAGGAGTAATATGTTGTTGAAACCAAAAAAACAAAAACAGAATATTTAAGTATCTCCACCAAACACTTGCTGGAAATGTCAGTGCTGGAAATCAAAGTTAACTGAGGGCCTTTTGCTAATATGTATCTTTAATTAGACACAGACTCCCTGCTGAAAACACTTGCTTGAATGTGACCTCATCTTTTCCAAACCACATTTCTGAGAAAAACAGCCTCATGCAAGCGAGGAGATCTTATCTTATCCTGCAAAAAAATCTGGTTTCACTGAAGAAACACTTTGTGTCATGATTTGCATTGAGTTTATATAAGGAACAAAAATCTATTGAAAGCAAGAATCATCTCTTACACTGGGAATACATTTTTAAAAAATACAATTACTTTTTTCTTTGTCCAAATTACTTGACCTTAATGTCTGTCAGCAGTCTGACTCTCTCCCAAAGGTGAAATAAAAAGTAATTCCTGCACTTCGAAAGCGGACTAATTTACATATTACATGTTGTTTCTGTGAACTGCAGTCTTATATTTAACACACAGATGTGAATGTGGTATTGATCTTCTCATCTCTATGCAACAAAGTGAATAAATGCATTTTCCCTAATTATTCTGTATTTTAAAGGTTGTACAAACAACATACTGTATGTCCCAGACACTGTAACACATAATGTAATTTTACCTAAGAGCTTCAGTAAAAAGTGACTGGACTTCTCTTTTGGGTTGTTGAAGATGTTTTACCTCTTATATAGATGGACGAAGTCATCTATATTAAACTAGAATAGCATCTCTTAAACGAGGAAAGGGCCTGTGTCACCACTTATCAGGTACCTATGATCTCTCCTATCAAAGTTTTACCACCATTAACACCTTGAGGCATGTGAGTCATGGGTCTATAATGGGCCATTAGCCATGTGATTGGCAGGTGCCAATGTATATCTTGAACTCCCGTTCAGTCAGAATTGAAGAGGCCTCTAGGATGAGAGGTGAAATGTCTTTGAGAACCAAAAAGTGATGTCCAGTTGGCAGTACCACTGTACTCTTTGACATAATGGTTGAAAACAGAAACTGAAAACATTTATGCAACCTTGAAACTGGATCTAATTTTGCAAACAGCCAAAGTCTAAATGTGGCACAAAATGTTCCCCTTCTCCTCAGAAGAAACTTTGCTCTTATCCTCAAAAGCAGCCTGATGTGGGTCTCATCTCTCACCTCGGGCTAAACTCTGCGTCTGATGCCCAAAGCACTCCTGTCTTCAGCCCACATTTAAAAAAATATATAAAATTCTATTTCCGTACTCTGGTCTCTGACACACCAGTAAACCTGAGGCAACTAAAAATGGCCTCTCTCTGAGGAAAGCCTGTGTGACTCCAGTCTGACCTCACTGCCTCCTCTCTCCTCCTTCACTGCTGCACAGAACGCAAGATTTAAGGCGGTGGTGAGCAAAACTAATTCATTCCAGCTGGAGGCAATGACTCTGTGTGAGTGTTTTCAAGCTCAGTATCTATTGCTCGCAGTATAAACATGTGCATACTCATCTACACACACTTTAAGCTGAGCACTTTTTTTCTGACAGACCATCTATGCTTGTACATGTGTGTCGTAAACAGTTGTGAAAAAAGTTTACATGCACTTGCCTCTTAATATTCAATGATGGAATGACTGAAACACGTGTATCTTTGTCATAAAAAAACAATCATGGATTTTGGTTCTTTCATAGATTATTACAGGCTGTCAGGAATATGACAAAATCAGCAGGGTCAAAAATGTATACATATATACATAGAGCAATTCTAATATTTGGCTAAATGTCCTTTGGCCATTTTCATCTCAGCTAGTCAATCTGGGTAGCCATCCACAGTCTGTGGCAAGCTTTTGGTTGTATCTTGTACCACTCCTCTTGGTGCAGTTGAACGAAATTTGTCAGCTTTCTGACATAGACTTGTTTCTTCAGCATAGTCCACTGGTTGCTGATGGGATTTAATTCATGACCATGACTTTGGTGAGACCAGTTTAATACCGTAATTGTGCCTGACTGCCATTTATTTATCACTTTTGATGTGTGTTTGGAGTCATTGTCCTGTTGGGACACCGAACTATGTTCAAGATCCAACCTTCTGGCTGATTCCATTTAGTTTGTGTAAAGCACCAGTTCCACTGGCACAAAAACAGCCTCAGGGCATAATACTGCCACCACCATGCTTGACAGTAGGTATGGTGTTCTTGGGGTCAAGGGCGCTACGTTCTCTCCTCCAGACACATTTCTGGTCATTGGGAGGAAATAGCTCAATTTGTGTTTAATCTGACCACAGAACTTTCCTCGAGAAGACCTTTGTCCATGTGATCAGACTGTCTCTTGACCATTCTGACCAGTTGTCTCTCGGCAGCAGGTGATAGAATATAAAGCCTTTACTGTCATTATACTAAGTACAATGAAATTGATAGCTTGCTTGCTAGCTTTTCTTCCTGATCGTG
This sequence comes from Amphiprion ocellaris, assembly GCF_022539595.1. Classification (NCBI taxonomy): domain Eukaryota; kingdom Metazoa; phylum Chordata; class Actinopteri; family Pomacentridae; genus Amphiprion; species Amphiprion ocellaris. The sequence continues at coordinate 9,486,617 of NC_072772.1, forward strand.
GCACACAGTTGATTTTGGGATCTGAAGCATCTTTGAAATGGCTCAATGATTTGCTTTTTGCAGATCGGTGTTGAGCTCCTCAGACTTCTCTACTGTAGTGTTTGTGGCAGAGTCTGATAAATGTGTTAAATAAGCCCTATTTTAATTGGCTCAGAGCAGTCAGCAGCTGTAGTCAATTGTAATCACTGTCAAGAAGGTAAGAAGTTATACCACTAAAAAAATGTAATCAGTTTTCTCTATTGTGAAGAAAAAAATTACTCCCTTTCGCCCTATTGAGGTATTCCTTGCGGCTGCTAGCTGACATCATCCTAAATTAGCTTCTGACAGGCAGACGCTGTAGGAGGATGACATGCTAGGATTTTCTGCCATGGTCAAGGTTAGATATTGTCTATTCTGACATGACTACGCAGACAAGTTGTCTCCAAATCGGTCTGAGGTCTAAATCTGACCTTCTCTCAGCTACAATATATACCCAAAGATCAGAGAGAATCCTCAGAACTGATGCTGGCATTACTCACACAAATGTGCTGCTTTGTTGCATCACTTCTCATGATGTCAGTAAACCTTATTCTCGACCTAAACCATCTGAGTCTCTTGGAAACTCAAGATTTTCAATGATAGAATGATGGTCTTTCCATCTAGAGAGTAGGTTGCCATGTTATCAATACCCATAATTCCCTTCTCTTCACCTGGAAGGCTAAGGTTACATCGATAGAAGGGACTGCAGAAAGAGGAGAATAACAAGTAATGTGCACACTGATAGACATGAAGGTGAGCAGCAGGTGTTCAGGTCGTGGTGTCAAGCAGCAGGTTTGTGCCATCATGTGTTTGGGCCACAAAGCCCAGAAGAAGTCAAGTGTTCAGGTCGCGTGTGTGAGAATATCGCAGTTCAGATAATTATACGTCTGTCAGAAATTTAACAACCAATAACTTTGTTTTCCAACTTTGATTTCACGTTAGTTGTTCCACTGAGAAATCTCACTGCGCCTGATTTCACTTGTGTTTAAGTATCTGTTCATTTGAGAGGTGGGAGGCTGAAGCTGAGGTGTATAATGTCCAAGCACATTGTATGCTAGACTAAACATACGTATTATTTGACCTCTAACTCCTGATAATAGCCAGTCATTTCCTCCTGTGTGCAGGCGAGAAGGTTTATGATTATAGGTTGCGATTAAAGTAATGCGATGCAGAAAAAAATGGCTAATTGTCCAGACTTGCACAAGCTATCTATGAGGTACCCTCGAGAGAGAGAGAAGGAGAGGGGGAGGGAAGGTGGAGGAGATTGAGCTGCAAAGAAAAAGAGAGAGATGGTCAGCTAAATGTCGTCGACGAAAATAGATATGCTACCAGATGGAGGGACGAGGAGCGGGAGAAAAGGAAAAGACGAAGACAAAATGGCAGAGATAACATGGAGGGAGAAAAGAGGAAAAAAATTCCTGCAAGATAAGGCCGAGGCTGAGAGAGAAGTGAGGCTGAGAGACATTTAGCTTTACGGCGAGGAGAAAAAGAAGTCTGCTGGAAGATGCATGACTCAGAAGCAGACACCCAAATGCACGTCAGGCCGAGCAGTTGAAATCAATCAATATATAAACATTAAAACTAAGTCTTTTCAATATTGATACACTATGTAACTGTATTGCTAGAAATGTGTCACACTGTTATGCACATCTCACATATATATGAAACAAAAGCTCATGATAACGATTTTTCTGCTACTTTGATTTTTCTTGAAATCATTAACAGATAAAGCAGAAGGTTATAAAAGGTGAGCACAATGTAATCATCATTGGGAATAGTACTGCATATTGATAAATACTACTGAATGACTGTTCAGCTCTATGCTCATGTGACACAAGAAAAATGAAATTAAATACAGGAGAGAATGAGCTGGACTGAAAAGATCATATATTTACAAAAGAACATGGAGCAGTTACTAGATTCTTTATGTGTCGTGTGAAGGAAAGGTTCGAAAAGTAAACATTACTTTGCCAGGAAAGACCTCAATTTTCAGTACAGATATCAAAATTAATTATCAGTGTTTCTTTCACCAATGCATAGCATGGATATTGCTATATTTGGTTATATATTTTGGGACAAAGACCTAGCATTTGTTGGGGTTTATAGGGAGTGTAAAATCATTAATGAGGAGCTCATTGCACAATCTTGGACAGTATATCCTGATATTACAAAATCCATATTGTTTTTATTGTTAAAAGACAGCTTCATTCTACTTTAAACACAAACTCCAAACATTACGATGGAAGGTTGCTACAGCTCCAACTTTTTATTAAACAACATTTATCGTTGGGTGTATTGTACAGTGTTGTTTGTGTGTATCAGGTGTGTTTTTGTGGAGTTTTTCTTCACTGGAACTGAGGATCTAAAGATAGATGGTGTCAGATGCTGTATCGATTGTGAAGTCCTCCGAGACAAAGCTGTGGTTGTTGGCTTTGTAAATAAACTTGACAGGACTCGACTGGAGTTGCGCTGAATAAGAAAGCAGCTTCAGTGTCAGTGAATGCGTTCTTCCTTTTTGGCACTTCTGAAAAGATTGTGTGTTCGTGTGTGACAGGCGAGTGTCAGCGTGAGACAGGTGGTTACGTGGATGTGTCTGCATCGCTCTGTCTCGACGGAGCTTCAGCCTTCATCTTGAAACTCTCCCAGTAGGCGGAGTCCTCCTCTGTCAGAGGTGAGGCTGAGGCGACGAGCTCACTGAACGACAGCAGCGTAAATGTGGAGGGAGGAGGAAGAGATGAAGGGGGAGGCTGAGAGAGACGGAGAGGAAAGTTAGTAGTGGTAACTACAGAGTGCAGCATCCAACATTGCTATGTGTAAAGATTAACGTAAATATTAAGTTACTAATTAGCCTGTAAAATGACAGAAAACTGGAAAATGGCCAGAGGTATCATGTCTGAGCAACAGTTCAATCACAAATTTAGCTTTTTTGTTGCAGATGAGTAAACCAAGAAATTTTTGATATTTTTATTTAATAACATATTTTACATAAATTATTATATTAATATATCAGTGGCTAGTGTTTATATCTATGTTCAAGTTATACTGAAAAGGGAAAATGATGATGTCTGTACAAGTTCACAAAATTGTAAATGCAGTTATTACACTGAAAGTGGCAGGAGAATATGAATGGTATGTGTCCTTACTGCAGATCCTAGTTTGTCTGCTGGTCCAAGTGCTACTGCAACATGATGGTCAGCATCCAGTAAGCTCTCCTGTAGGATCACATATCAGCACATACAGAATACGGCCTGCATGTAACACTATATATATATATATATATATATATATATATATATATATATATATATATATATATATATATATATATATATATATATATATATATATATATAACCTGGAGTGTGCCTTTTAGGGTATGAGACAAATCCTAGAATTCAATTCATTTCGACTTCATTTGACCTCTCAAGGTCACCGCAATCACTTCTTGGTCACAAATAATGATGTGTGTCGTTGTTAAGGATGTTCAGAGAGCTGTCCAGCATCACTGCATCGATGCTTCATGCATCCTGGAAACACGTCTTTGAGCAATTACATCTCAATGTACAGTATTAAGCATCTAAAAGATGAGATTGTAGTTCCTCTTTGAGAACTAAACAATAACCTGACTTTTGCTTAATGTGATGAAATAACTGACATTCAGAGTTCATAAGGATTCAATTCAATATTATATTTACATTGTATTTGTCTAGTTAAATCATTAGCAACGGCAGTTGGGTAGAGGAATTTCAACATTATGATTTGGCTTTATATTTTCATATAGTACACCTGTACTGTTGTATGCACATCTACCATTTCTGCTTTTATTTCTGGACAGTGTTTGAATCAGCACATTTTAAGATTTTCAAAAATATTTGTTGGTTTTACGTGTTTAAAAAAAGCCGATCTTGTTAAATTGATCCATTTATGTATGGAAAGCCAAATGTGTAATCAACATGTAGAACAGCCTACTGTTCTTTCTCATTATTGCCAATAGATGTGCAACAAATGCTAATTTTCATTATCTATTAACATGCCTTTTTGTGAGGAGTTTGCATGTTCTCTGATTTTTTCAGGTGCTTGGCTTCCTCCCACAGTCCAAAGACAGGCAGGTTGGGTGTCGATTCTAAATTGCTTGGAGGTGTGAATGTGAGTGTGAAAGGTTGTCTGTCTTTGTGTGGTAGCCCTGTGACTGACTGGCGACCTGTCCAGAGTGAACACCACCTCCCACCCTGTGTGAGCTGGGATAAGCTCCAGTACCCTCACAACTATCTAAAGGATAAGCAGGTATAGCTGATGGATGGATGGATGGTTCTGTCTATGACGTGTCAGAAAACGCACATCACAGTCTTCCAGAGCCCACAGTCACATATTTATACATAAAAATCTATAAGAAATCATTTTTAAAATAAGCACTGCCATCCATAAACTTCTCCTATTATGGAAGCTGGACTACATGCAAGTGAGTGGTGTTTTGCTTGGAAAGTGATTCTAACAATTAATCGATCAAACCATTAAAATAGTTATAATTAATCCTATGAACTTCAAAACCTGCCAGCAGATTTAAAATACACTTTCCATAAGTAACACAATGTATCACAGCTAGAAAACTGCAAAAACAGGAAGAATCGTCAGATTTTCAACTTCACAACTTCAGATTTCCAAGCTTTCATTAATCTAATCATATGGGTCATGCAGTTAAACTGGAAAAAAATAACTTATTTTGACATGTTTCATTAAAAAAATCACCCAATCACCATATCTTGTAAAAAAAAAAATAAAAAAAAAATAAACAAACTACAGAAATCTGTACTCCTCAGTGAAACTGAAACCACGACTGACTCAGCTGAGACCAACAGTTATATGGCAAAAATTCTGAACGTGAATATTCGGCTGAACTGCAGGCTGTGTTTACACAGAGCAGAGCAGTTAAAAAGAGTAGTAAATACCTATATAGCATATGGAGCCTCTATTGTTCCCCAGCGTTGGTAACACATGGAAGAACCAGAAAACATATTGCACATGTTGATTTCATTTGACCTCTCAAGGTCATTTCAATCATCACTGATCACAAATAATGATGTGTGTCGTTGTTAAGGGTACTCAGAGAGATGAGCAGCATCACTGAGGTGCATCAGTGCAGGACCAGATCGCATCTCATCATGAAACACGTCTTTGTGCGATCACACCTTAAAGTACAGTATTAAGCATCTATAACATTCAATATTATTTCATCCTTGAGAATATCATCTTTTCTGAACAAAACAATAACTTGACTTGTTGCTTACTGTGATGAAATAACTAATATTCAAGGTTGCTGCTGAGATTCTTTTTTTTCCAATATTTGTGAAATTATCAAAGAAATTCTACTTTTTTTTTTTTTTTAAAAGATACATGGCATTATAACTTTGTTATACTGCACGAAAGACATTTTTTTTGTAATTACAGCTATGGTTGTGCTGTGTCCATAGAGGTGCAGGATTTCATAGTGCAGTGGGAAAAATGAGTCCACAGTGAGTGAAAATGTAACAGGAGCAAAAACAAACAAAACACCCAGAAACTGCTTGGGGTTCAGAGGGTTATTGTAAATATTCTGATGATTAAATAATTGAAATTTTACTTTTTTTGTCTCTTTTTTGACAGAATTTATATTTATCAACCCAAAAGTTCTAGATGGCCTTGGTGGAGCTAACTATAGCTAACTATATACAGTGGTGTAGTTTACTCCATTGGTTTGCAACTTAGAGGTCAAACCCTCTACTAAAATAAATGTCAGGGGTCATCAATGAATCAAGGCAGAGAAAATGTCTCTTTTGTGAAATTGGTAGCAACACAGTAACATTTAAAAGATGATAAGGGCTCACATCTAGGCACAGCTTTTGGAGATCATAAGCAAAAAAGGTTGAAAATAAGAAACACTGTGTTGTATTTCATAAGCTCATCATGTGATTTTAGATGCAAATTTTGATGTGAGAAATAACTAGTAATTAAACCTGCTCATAGACTAAAAAGTAAAATATTTACTCGTGAAAGTCTTTTATTTCTAGTTACCTCCCTCATCTTCATCCTTCGTACCTCATATGTTGCTGCTACTTCATCTAGCAGCAATCGAAATAAGCTCTACTTTTCCCTGGTGTGAAAACACAGACACTAAAACAGCATTAGGCCTCCATGACCTCGAGAGAGATAGAGAGAAGATAGGAGAGAGGAAGGCAACATCAAGCTTTTCAAACCGGTGGTAACCTTTTAGCAGTCCCTTGTTAATCCCTCTGCCACTGGGCTCGGAGGGACGACTGAGAGGAGCAGGAGGTGGACTGAAGAAGAAACATCGTGGGGGAGGAGAGGAGGTAAAAGAAGACAGTAAAATGAAGGAAGATGGTGAAACAAGAGTAGAAAGATAAAGCGATACTGAGGAAAAACATCAAATCAGGGAGAGGATGAGATATGGGAAATAGAAGTGGTAACTTCTGACGTAGAGATGCACTCTAATCTCTAGTCAGGGTGTTGGGAGGGCTGGAAGGGCACTTGAGAGGCCCCTATGGCAATCACTTATGTGCATCTCTCTGTAAGACCACCTGTGATTTACTTTGCAGAACGAGGGGACATCCACTGGAGGAGCACACAGCAGAGCACCCGACCCCTGTGCTAAGCTCCATGATTTCCTAAAGGCTGCTTAAAACCGGTTCTTTACATATTTCTGTTGTAAATCTGATGCTAAAAACTCCACCAAAAGACGGCTGACAAAACAATCTCCCTTCTCAATTTTCCTTTTTCTAAATCATCTCACCATCTGATTGACTATCTGCGTGTCTTTTGCATTTAGCCTGAAGGAGGTGCTGTTACAAAAACTTGCAAATGAGCGTTTTCAGAATCCAAATTAAATATCTGAAATGTGAATAAAGCCCATTTTAAACAGGCTATGACACTAGAAGACAACCCAGAAACTAGAACGGTTTGGCACGGTGCCTTTTAAATCTGGCAGCTGATCAGGAGAAGAAAACACACAAGAGTGCTTCCAGGATGATTTTTTCAACCTGCAAGCTGATGAAAACTAAAGAGATTGAAATGCTGTGTGACTTATCAAACATTTTGGGATATATGGAAATACTGCGTCACCCTTTCTCTTTGGAAAGCTCGGCTGTGTGTCTTCAATATTCTCTTACTAAACTGGTCTACAATCTGTCTTGGGCTTTTTTTGCTCGTTTGAATGTGCACAAGATGGGCAACGCCTTGATTTCTGTGAATGGCGTTTAGTACTTTTAGTCCAACTCTTCAGCCCTGTCTTCAACCAGACTCACCTCGAATATCCAGTCCTCTTCTTGTTCCTCATCTAGATGCATCTTGGTCTGGCGCAGCGCCCGGGGCTGGGTGAGCGGTTCAGTCGGCAGGTGAAACTCCACCCTCTGCAGGTTGAACCCCAGACCTGTGCCGATGGCTTTGATGAAGCTCTCCTTGAGGGCCTTGGTGGAAATAGAAGAAACGTGATCAGATACATACAGAAAATGGTCATGCGCCCAAAAGGGGATTAAAAAAAAGAGGAAGTTTGTTTGTCTGAGAAAGGCGAAAAGGACAGTCTGAGTGTGCAAACTAAAAACCACAGCAGATGGGAATCTATGCACACATGCTTAACAGCATGTATACAAAAGAGGGTCTTTATGTTTGTGTAAGAGAATGTGAGTGTGTCCAGCCAAAACCAACCCTCCTTGACAGCCAATCAGCCACAATAACACCATTACAAGGCTAATCGCTATGGCAACAGTTGAGCTCTGCCATTAGTCAACAGTGTGGTGGTGGTATCAGAGCTTGACGTCTCTGTGCCACCCTCTCAATCTCACAGCATCTTTACTTAGCTCCACTGTTGCCTTCACTGACCATCTGTGTGTGTGTGTGCGAGAGAGAAAACGACAAGAAGGAGGAGACAAACACCAAAAGGAAAAGCACAAGAGGACTGTTGTGCAACGAGGACGTGCAGTGAAACAGGAGAACGAAATGTGAGAAATTGACAATAGCGTGATTTGAGACGAGTTTGTGCGTGCGTGTGCAAAATGTACAAATGTGCGTTTGTCACTCAAGACATTGGCAACGAACGCACAAAACACCGCCCGCAGGGCCCAACAGCAATGCAATGTGATGACAGGGTAGTATGGTTGCCATGGTTACCCAGTGGCGGTAGAACGCGGCGAGCTGCTGGTGTTCTGAGCCGGCTGATTGGATGATGCTCCACTCGTAAGCTGTAAACTGACGAGTCATGATGCGGAAAAACTCCGGCACGGAGCTGCTACCTGGATGGGGGAGGGAGAGGGGAGGAGGTGTGAGGACATGAGAAAGGAAAGAGAAAAGGATGAAGTTACAGACAGAGGGGAAGGGATGGGGGGAGGGTGGGGGGAGATGATGGGAGAGAAGAATGAGATGAGAAGAAGATGGGGAGCGCCATCTGAATGAAAACAGAGATAAACACAAGGCCGTGCATAATTCTGTGTTTTCCAGATTAGTGTGGACTGTTTCTTCTCTCCAAAATATCTGATAATTGATGTGTGACGATAACACACACGTCTAAATTTGCACACTGAAGTGGCTGTGGCCAAGACTTTCATATATGAGGCAACAGTGACCCCTTGTGGTAGAGATAGGGAACTACATAAATATGACATCCTCCAGTTTTTGATGTAAAGCTACTACAGGTATATAAAATAGCTAGGTAATCATATTTTGCTGTTTGCTGGATAAAAATGGCAGATGATATTGCTCTTTGTATTTTAAAATTAAAAGCTCCTCTCCAGGCATTGATTAAACCCCTACAAGCTCATCTCCATGTGTCCGAATTAAATATTTACAGCAGCTTACTTACTCTGCATCACTGCTCCTTTAACAATGTGCAGTTTTATGAAGTGCTCACCCGTTTCCACTCACTCCTCTGATATACACTGTATCTCAAGCACACCAACTTACATACAAATCTCCTTAAACACAGCAAAACTACCCTGTGCTAAACAATGGGAAGCTTTGATAAAAGTTAGAGTACTTCTGGCATGCATGTTGGAAATGGAAACCAATTCTGATGAAGAATAACAATATAGAAAGTCTAAATGTAGGTCGCTTTTCCTGCAAGCTGACAGAATTGGTTCCTTAGCATTGTTACATACGAAACCCCAGAAATCTGTGCTTTTTAGATAGAAATGCCCAACTTTGGTGTTGACTGACTTTTTTTTGGCTTCTGCTGTGTCTTCAGGACATACATATACACACACACACACACACACACACACACACACACACACACACACACACACACACACACACACACACACACACACACACACACACACACACACATATAAAGAAACACCAGATGGACGTTTTAATTAGGTTAAAAAAATCTTGATTTTCAAAAGAGGGCTGATGTAAGCCTTCACTGAGATCCAGACTGCAGCTCTATGATTAATTCAATGATGCATGTTTGCTTTTATAGGGGGGTTCATCCACAAAAATATTGAACAGTTTATTACAACATGTTGCTTTCTTTTAATCTGTCACAAGTGTATTATTATTCAGCTAAACTCTATCGGTAAAAGGTGATTTTATTCTTGAACTCTGCTCGTTTCACAGTGATTGCAAGAACATATCAGCATATCTCTCTCCATCAGGAAACCCCAGTGTTTACCCGGCATGGTAGTCTTCATTATATCCACTCCGACCTGCATCCCCTGTTCCGCAGCAAGCACAGCGTAGTCCCCTTGGTGGGAGAGGTTGAAACTCCAGGCCGGACCTGAATCTGAACTGACCTGTGAGCAAACAGCAAGAAATGCTCAAATTGTAAGCATTTTCAGTTATACCAAAAAAGACATGAATATCAGGAAACCACTTTGTTGCTGAAGTCCAATACACCTCCTTTAATATAAATACGTCATGTCTTGAACTTAACAAACGACTAGAATTCAAGCTACATTTATAACAAATCTATTCATGCTGTACAACATAAATCCACCTGAGCAATGGATCACAGATGTATGTCTGGTGAGTCTGTGACTCAGCCGAATTTTCATTACTTAAGTGTTATCCACTGCTGGGCCAACTCATGCTGTCCTGCCAAACTTTGTTCAAACCTGCAGAACTTTTGGAGACAGTGTGTGCAAGATTATGGACAATATATCTATATAATTAATGGAACTGGAGTAGTAAAGGCATAGAAAATATGGAGCCGCTAATGGGTCGCTGTATCAATGTAATAACTAAAAGCTTGCTAAAGTTTAAGACTGAGGTGTCTTTTGGAAACACTGAGCAAAGGAACAGAGTGGACCTTCAGTGGTGCAGCCAAGTAAGGCTTTCCTCTGGGAGATCGCTCCAGTCTGATCTCTGACCAGGGGATGCCCATCTTCTCACACACGAACCTCCTGAGCAACAACCTGCCAGCCTGTTGGGATAACAGAGGGAGACACACAGTAAATGTAACATACATCATGTGATATTTTTCATACAGTTTACAACAGAAGTGTTCACACCCCTGTGTAACCACTCATCATTTAAATGTCAAATGATTGAATATTGTATGACCTTACAATAAAGTTTTCACTTTTTTCATCTTTCGGCACTCTTGTGTGATTTTTGCAATGCGCTTTGGATCATTACAATGCAGGAATATTTCTGTCTGACAAGCTTGTGAAGACTGGGAGTCATCTTTTCAGCTGATATTCTGCCATATCCACAGGCATCCATAGTGTCATCTATAAATGTCACTTTCCCAACAACTTCTGCACTCATGCAGCCCCAGATCATCAAACTCCCACCTCCGTTCTTCACTGTCAGGAGTATGCAGTCACTGTTGTAGGCCTTCCATAGAGATTAACACTATGCAATATCCTTCGCGCTTTCTGAGCAGTCACAGAAACCCAAATTTCCACCGACAACCCCTGTGCCAAGTCTGAAGCACTTGTCCTTGTCTGCTTTTTAAAATTTTTTTTTTTTTACAGAGCTTAATTGTGAGAATAGCACACTGCTGCAAATCCATTTCCACTGATGTTAAGTTTGTTAATGATCTTCCTGTATCCTTTGTTATCTTTGTAAAGGCTCACAATATCAGATGTTTCAATTCCTCTGGCAATTCGTTTCCATTTTGGGACCATGATGCAGAACATCTACACAGCCAATAGGTTCAAAACTGAGAAAGTTCTGGTGTTCACTGGGTCGTTTTAAGACCATATTCATGCAGTTAGAGTAACCAAGAGTTTATGCTCGTTCTCGCAATATTTTGTAGATATGTTTTGACAAGTGAGGAAGGACTTGCAGATGACTTCGTTTCAGACTCACCATGGCTGACTTCGCATCCTTGGTGAACACAAACTGTCCAATGCGGTCTTTCTCCTCCGGCTGGATGCAGCGAGCAGCGAGCAGCCAGTCGGACCTGCTGGGTGTCCACGACCCGCAGCGGAAAGCCCAGCGAACAGAGCCCATCTCTTCACCGCTGTCATGTGGAGTCCTCCACAACTCCAGGCTGCTCACAAATTGTCACTGAGCTAACGTTTGCATGGCGCGTTAGCATTTAAACTATGGGTGACGAGTTTGGAAGTTTTTTGCTTTAGATATTCAGGATTTAACAGCTTTGACAGCGGTTAAGTGACGGCTGGTAATAAAACTACAACACAAAGCAGACTTTTTGTTTACATTTTGGATTTGACGGTGGGGTACATGCCCGGAAGAGTCCGGCGAGACTCAATGGCGTCATAAGTGGGCGCGGTGGAGGATTGACCAATAGGAGCGATGGAAACGGTGCGCCACTAACGACACATTCAAATGTCCTCAAAAAAATGTAAACACGAAATAACCGTGTTGGGCTTTCGAAAAAATCCATCAATTTAAAAGAAATCGAGACACGGAATTTTAGAGGACACCTATTGGGGCCGACTGATTGAAAAGTGGTTGTATTTTAACCCTTTTATTTAAGAAAACATCTTCTAGGCAAGTTATATTATTCAAACTGAATTGTATTTTTTTAAAATTTTGCACAAAAATGGGAAAGTAACATTAAACTACATGAACAAAAGAAAGCCAAACGTTTCTATTGCAAGATCTAGTATTATATTCCGCATAACAGCGTCCGACTAAAACCAAAACCGTATTTACATCTGAAAGCGCAGGATTCTTTTTTTTCTGATGGGGCTCTGAAAGCAGCATTAAAATTGCAATTCAACGGTGTTGTTTTGATTGCGGTGTATCTCTGTGCGTAAGGTGAGCCGATTTTACTACGCGTTACAAATGATGTTTTATTGCAGGTGGTGGTAAGATTTAATGCAAGATTACATTTCAAATTGCGATGATGAAATTGTGTTGTGTTCCTGTGGTTAGAAAAAAACATACTCACAGGCTGCAATTCCTCGGAAAAAAAACAGTTATTTTAACTTGAAATGCTTAAGAGATACTAAAGGGCATATACTACAAGCACAAACTGCTTTTAGGCTACATATATTTTATATTCTATTGTAAAAAAAATCTACATGCTTAATATACTTACCAGAAATGACTCCATGCACACTACAGTAATAGTATTTTTTACAGTTCATGTAGAATTGTCGAATGTACTGTCTTCTTATTATTCAATAAAATATTGCCGTATTGTTCAATGTGTTGCAGAAAATACTGAAAACTTAGCAGTATAACACTGGTTATAATCACATAGTCACCATGGTCACCTATAACCTCGTGATCTGCACGTCTTATTGCCAAGGTGTAGTTGTTGGTGAATTAGATTCCACATGTGACATGATGAAATATCTTCAAAGCTGATTTGTACAGAAAATTTTAAACATATTTTCACTGAAGAATACAAATAAAAAAATGCTCATTTTTTTGCCCAAAAGTTGACAGACTAACTTACTACACCCAATACTTTCTTGTATACATATTTCTTCATGTTGCAACCCTCCTTCACTGCATGCTGTACTGTGAGGTCTATTGCATGTTCATTCTCAATTAAATATTCCTCTTCTGTGGTTTCTCCTTGTTTTTCCCATTTCATTTCATTGTCTTGTTTTGGAGCTTTACTCATTCTGAATTGGGGCAAACACATTTGTGATTTTGGGTTATTTAACAAATTGTACGGAACTCTGCACACCCTGTTTACACCAAATAACATTCCCTGCTGTCTGTTTTACCAACAGGAGGCCTTTCAGACTGTGATGCTTCCCCTCATGTGTACCATCACCTGGCAGCAGCCGAGTCAAGGAAGCAAAGGTGAAAAACAATGCAGGTCTTCCTGTCATAATAATACTGGCTGTAGCTACATCAGATCAACACCATATCAAGTCCTTTGATGGTTCACACCTCCGGCCTCCCTGGTGGGATCCATGCAACTCAACACATTTCTTTCCAGCCGATATTTCCTTAACTCCAAGTTTCACACGTCCTCATGCAGAGGAAGCATCTAGTGTAACAGCTGGGATCTGTCTCGCAGGTGGAAAACTTCCCAGAGACTTTTGGAGCCAAAGAGGAATTCCTCCTTGATGGGAAGTGTTGTGCTTTTGAAGGAAAGCTACCCTGTTTGACATGGACTAACCTCTATGACAAACATCCACACTTCATCTGAAGACAGAGTTCCCCCCTTTATTCTGACCTGTGATCTGTCTGTCTCTACACCCCTGTTTCCATCTGTCTCCTCTGATACATCTCATCTCTTCTTTCATACCTACAGCTCTCTCTTCCCTGCGTCTTTTTGCTTGCTTTTCCCAAACTGTCTCACCTCGGCTCTGTTTCTTTCTCTGTATCTCTGGGGGTTTCTGTCCCTTCCTCGCTGCCAAGCTGGATTTCCTGCAGGTGAAGCATCTGAAGAGGAAGAGGAAGAGCAACTACAGTGTGAGAGAAACTCAGACTCTTATCAGGGAAATCCACAAGAGGAGGGACGTGTTGTTCTCCAGACAGCAGGTATAGATGCCCTCTTCTCTTCTCTTCTCTTCTCTTCTCTTCTCTTCTCTTCTCTTCTCTTCTCTTCTCTTCTCTTCTCTTCTCTTCTCTTCTCTTCTCTTCTCTTCTCTTCTCTTCTCTTCTCTTCTCTTCTCTTCTCTTCTCTTCTCTTCTCTTCTCTTCTCTTCTCTTCTCTTCTCTTCTCTTCTCTTCTCTTCTCTTCTCTTCTCTTCTCTTCTCTTCTCTTCTCTTCTCTTCTCTTCTCTTCTCTTCTCTTCTCTTCTCTTCTCTTCTCTTCTCTTCTCTTCTCTTCTCTTCTCTTCTCTTCTCTTCTCTTCTCTTCTCTTCTCTTCTCTTCTCTTCTCTTCTCTTCAACATGGTGAGACCATGTAAGACAGTCACAAAGTGAGAAATAACCAGTAATGTAGTGCAGGATTTTCTGTTGGCAGTATAGACAGTTCTTTTGTTTTCTACTGACTGAAGCATGCACTACACCTACTCTCCATTTGCACGCTCAGTCGCTGTAAAAACGTCTAGACAAAAGACTTACTTTCTGTCATCTCTGTTCTCTGAAGCATGGGTCAAGATGGAGAGATTAAAAAGAACGGCAACGCAAACAATTTACCTAACTCTCCGTTCTTGCTGTATCCAATTACCAACTATTTTCCCTTCCAAAATACATATTTAGATTTTTCTTTTCATGAAAATAATCCCTTTCTGCCTTAAAACAGCTTAGATGTAACTCACTGCTGTTTCTTCCTTTAGAATTTGTATCTCTATGAAGTTTCTATCTCCTTGCATCCCTGTACTTTTGCTGCAGCTCAAGTACACAGGCTCATCTGCTCAAACTCTGTAAAACTACTTTATGCTACACAATGGAAAGTTGGACCAGTTCAGCCATGCATGTTCAAACTGGAAACTGACTCTGAAGAATTGAAATGATATGGAAAATCCCATCATGCTTGTTGGCCGGATTGTTTTCTTAGATTTGAAACCCTGGAAGTCTAAATATATATTTGAAAAATCTCATTTGGTTCACTGCAGTTCAGTTAAATTCACTTCAGTTTTATTCATAGAGCACCATTTCACAACAAGTCATTTCACACACTTCATCTGGTAGGTTAAAGTTCTTACAATATTATGTTATACAAAAAAACTCAAAAAATACATTGATTTCCTTTGAACAAGAGCTTTGGCAACAGTGGGAAGAAAAAGTGGAAATGCTCAGATATGGTGTTGACTACTTATTTTGTGTGTCCGCTAAGAATATGAAAACACCATCATATGGACATGTTAACAAGGTACAAAAATTGGATTTTCACCAGAGGGGGTCTTTATTGAATTTACTTTATCAATAGTGCATACAGAACCTACAGAAATGTGAGAAAAATAAGTAGGAAATTATTGACTTCTTTGAGATATTTGGAGAAGCAAACACATGATCCTCTTCGACACAGAGCCTCTTAATAAAGCATTTGTTATAGAAGTCTAAATCCACACATTTTGAGCCAGAAAATGATTTATTGGTATTAATGTGCAGGTTGGGCTGTAAGAAAAGTGAAACTGCAGTCCAGTGTCAAATGTCAAGATCTGTTTAAAATCATTTAGAAACAATGATTCCATTATCTCCATTATCAACTGGAGAACACCGATATAAACTGCAAGTTGCAGAGCAAATTAAACACTCTGCCTTTGTCATACTTGCGCATAATTATTCGATATTTGTCTTTCTAAAAAAAAAAAAAAAATCAATGATTGAGGTTGAGAGGTTAAAAAACAGAACTAATTAGCCAACATGTTCAGTTAATTCAAAAGATAACACTGAAAGAAATGCTTATACTCTCTTCCGCAAACTAATATATTTTAATTGTATTCTACACTTTTGCTGTTTGTTTTACAAAATCAGATTTCTGTGGCATTTAGCTTTTAAAATTGCTTGGATTATATATCATAGTGCTTAGTGATATGGCAGCTTTATGTTTTAAGGAAAACTGGAATTTCTATTATTTTGACAGGAGCCTGCATTGCTCATACTGTTCTACTGCTCCATATTAGACATACCACAGCTCTTGGGTTCGGGCTGACATCCATGTTAGAGATGTTAGAATAAAACAGTCCGATTCTTGTTGTTCTTCTCTCCTCTGAACAGAACACTGCCATTAATGAGCTGAAGAGGCAGGCATGGGAGGAGGTGGCCCAAGGTGTGAATGCACTGGGAGAGGGCGAGCTACGTACCGCTGCTGAGGTGTGTTTGTCTCTCTTCACGTATACTTTTATACTTTTTACATTCACCCAGACTTGATTTTTAAATATCTCACTCCATTTACACTTTCAAAACACTGATTCATTACCTTCTTGATCTCCTGTGCAGGTGAAGCGCCGTTACCTGGACTGGCGAGCACTGACAAAGAAAAAGCACCTTCAGGCTGAGTTGTCTCTATCTTCTTCATCCTCCTCTTTGACCATGAAGACTGAATATGACCAATCCTCCCCCGAGCACGAGGAACCTTCTCTGGGATCAGGCTGTGATCAGTTGCTTGACCTCTCGGGCTTCCCGAAGGACTGTCACTGCGACTGGCCGGAGCTGGTGGCTCTCGGTGAGCCGAGCGGTCAGGGCACGATGGCACTGTCGGGTGTGAAGATGGAGGATGATGTGAGTGAAACAGAAACTGTGTGTGTACAATCGCAACACAAAACACAAGCTTAGCTCTTACACAGCGGCTTTCCTCTATAGAGCTGATATTCTGATTAATCCATAGAGTCAATTAAATAACTATTCATGTAAAAGAGGACAAAATTAATTTCCTGAACGCTTTCATGTACTTTGATAGACAGCCCATATTAAGACTGTTGGTGTTGTGAGAAGACAGGCGGCCTATACTGACATACAAGTATTACTAATGTGTTAATTAGCTTAATTAATGTCCTCATCAGCAGATGTTTAGTACATCACAGTGATTAAGCAACGCGCTATGTAACTCAAGTGGCTCTTGTTAATCCAGTTGGTTGATTTGGCTCCTGTAGGTTCACAAGGTAGAGACCAAATTAAATTAAGGATATGGTAATTACTTTGAATTTAATTGAAGACTGACATTAAGATGCTACTTTTGCGATTATATTAAGATCTGTTTTTAGATCAAAACACAATGTTCTCCCTTATCTCACACTTTATTGATCACTGTGGGGGAAATTCAAATTTTACAGCAGCTGAGCAAGCTACTATATATATATTTGCAAGTGGGTGACAAATTAAAGATAAACCCAACATAAAGTGTCTTTGTAAGGTGTTTCCCCACCATGTGCTTCAGTGCTTCTTGGCATTGATTCTCCTAGGGTTTGTCTTTGCATCTGTTCTGGAGTGATGGAGAACAATTTGCCCAAAAGACATTAATTTGTGTCTTGATGATGATTTGACCATCTAACACGTCAGTGCATATCTCCCCTTGGCAGCTAATTGGTTGAAGATCTGGCAACTGTGAAGGCCATGGCCTATGATTCACGCAATTTCCATACTCATCAAACCACTCAATGAATCCTCATGCCCTGTGGCTGGGGTTATTGTCATCTGGGGAAAAAACACACATCAAGAGAGAAATGTTTCATCATTGGATAAAGATGATGACCCAGAACAACTTTGTACTGATTTACAGTGACTGTCCCCTCTAGAGGGACATGTGGATTCCAGCCATGCCATCATAAGCCCTCTCACTGTAGAGTTCAAGCATCTAGGCCTGTTCTCCTGGTGTAGATGGAGAAGGATAACTCAGCTGACCATATGACTGTTTTACTCTGCAGACCAGTGCATACGGTTTTTTCACCACCAAGTCTAAAATGTGCATTTACAATTGTAACAAGGGGTCTCATGCACTACAATCACACTATAGTATCCCTGTGTATGTAATTCTCACAGACTGTTATTGCCGACCACGTCCTGCATTGAAATTCTCAGTCATCTCAGGAAGAATTGTTCTTCTATTTTTCCGTACAGACCTCACTAGTGCAGAAGCATCACAGTCATCAAATGTGGACTGTTGACCACAATTTCTGACTCTGTTTGTCTTTAACATAGATCTAAATGCAGATGTCACTGTTCCTCCTCAAACACCAACCTGTTTTAACAGTCTGACTGAAGCTCCTGCCCTCTGTGCCCCAACACTAAACCCTCTATCAAAGTCGATTAGTCAATTACGCTTGCTAGCTTGATTCAAAATCAGAGTCAACTGGGCTTTCTCAGGTTTTTTATACATTCTACAGAGCATATTTGATCTTAATTGGTTATTTATGCCATGTGAAGCAGCTAAAGCATCTACGTTAATTGTGTCTCTCCAATTATTTATACATTTTTTCATTTCATTTGTCACTGTCTGTACATTTTGAAAATTTAGGACTTTTACTAAACTGCAGCCAGTCTAGGTAAATTCTTCAGATACTCTACAGTAATAACAGAGATAATAAGTTTGTGTGTCAGGCCATGACATGATTCATTTTCCTCATGAAACCATCAGTTAGAGTCACAATGTCTTTTGGGGAGATAATCATTTGAGAAACAAAGAAGAACCAGCCTGAGATACAGACTAGTGAGTCAAAAAACTTGCTAATTTAACACTATTAGCAATTAATAATTTTTTTTACTAATTACATTTTGATAATTTCATATCTGGCTGGTCATTTCCTGTGATGCAGCTTGATGTCGCTTTTCACCAAGCTTATTTTCTCAGACTTCTCAGAAAAGCTTCCTTCGGTGTCCTTTTAAACCATAGGACTTGTTCTTTTCATGATGAGTAAACTGAATGTCATGTACAATCGATAGTGTTCTCCTATAATGGTCTCACTCTCTCCTTCTAGCTGGATGGAGACGTGGGTGATGGAGAAATGGATGAGGATGATATTCCCTCTCTCCTCAGCGACATCGAGTCACGTGGAGAGGGGCATGTTCCTGATGTTTACTCCCACAACGACTTGGGCGTGCTCAGCTCTTCAAAGGATCCGACCTCCACCACCAACCGAGATCTGCCGCTGCCTGGAGGCCTGATGGGAATGTCGGCTCATGGTTTGGGCGGACTCAGCAATCACGAGAACCTGGGAGCAGGGTTTCTGGTTGCTGTAGAGAAACAGCGGTTGGAGCTGGAAAAGCAGCGCCTGGCGGTGGAGACTGAACGCCTGGCGGTGGAGAAAGAGCGTCTGCTGGTGGAGAAGGAGCGACTTCGTCAGATGGAGGTAGAGAGGGAGCGACTGCAGCTGGAGAGGGAGAGGCTACAGGTGGAGAGAGAGAGGCTAAGGCTGCTGCTCGTCAGCCAGTCGGAGCACGTCGACTCCTCTTTTAACCTGCCGCCACAACAAGGCCCACCGTCTTCCTCCACTCCTTCCTTATCCTCCACTCACGATGGACAGAGGGAGAGGGAGAAGGGAGGCAAAGGCTGGATGTCAGTGGTGAATCTGGAGACGGAAAAGATAAATCTGGAGAAGGAGAGGCTGCAGCTGGAGAAGGAGAGACTGCAGTTCTTCAAATTTGAAGCCGGTCGGCTGCAGATTGAGAGAGAGCGCCTGCAGGTGGAGAAAGAGAGAATGCAGCTGCACAAAGACCATCAGTCAGTAAAAGCCTGATAAGAAGAAGAGAAAACGATGAGTTAATCAGATTTCTGCCATCTTCTGGGGTGCTTTCAACACTGGCAAGATCACGGTATTTGCACCAGCAGCAAATTTCACATAACCTTAAGGAAGGTGTGAGGCACTTCATTGATCCTTCCTGTCAGGAATTTGGCCATGGAGAAGCCTTAGATGGAGCGTAAGCATATTTGTGACCCCTATGATCAAGCTGTGCCTTTTGATGTCTACATAAAATGGGAACAGAAATGATGGCATGATAATAACACGTAGCATTTGTTTGGCATACTAAGCTGCTCAGTCTTGAATGTGTTTGATTTATAAAGCGTGACAAGCTTCTCATTGCTCCACCCAAACACGCCCATGCATTAAATGTTCAATCTAAGATGTTAAATGCTTGGTTGTCAGTGCAGCAAATTATCACTGTGTAGAAATGTTTGATAATGGTACAGCATATATGAAAGAAGGATGTCTAGGTATCCTACTCAAGTCAGTGCCGTTGTGTCTACTGCATGGGTGCTTGCCTCTATGAAGAAATTTTCGACACTGAAAAAAACAAAAGCACACGCAACTGTTTTTTTTGTATAGAGATTTTATCTTGTTTATATTTTGCTGTCAAGTGCTTGTGTTATAGTATCATTTACAGCATTAGTAGTGACTTTGTGTATTTGTTCATAAGTTTTAAACTGATATTTCACCTTGTCACAGACAACATCAACAGTGAGCCAGCATGAGCAATATCAGGAACCTAAAACAGAGGCAGCTAAATGGAATTCAGCCATTATAAAAGTTATAATTTACACTTTTCCTACTGTGTCATGTCAGTAAGGCCTATTAAGATGTGATGTTTTTGTCATTTATAATTTGTGAAAGACATCTTGAACATCTGTGGTGAACAGCTTCCGGGTGTTTGGTGTGTGCATGCTCGAAAGTGAAATATTTGTTCCTTATTAAAATATTTTCAATTCTGCTATAAACATTCTGTGAAGTGTAATTGGATAGTGAAACCTTTATTCTGTTGCTGTGCTGAAGGTTGTGTCATGACTACACATCATACAAATGTTTTATCTATAATTATACTTATTATCATTCTGATTTTATGCCTGTTAAGAATGTATTAATATTGATTTCTATGGTTTTTCTCTTAGTTCCATTTCTTTTCTGAGGATGTACCTATAGGTTTGTAAGTAATGTTTGCCGAGGAAAAGAACCATAATGTCCAGACAAATTTTGTAATGATCAGAGGTGAATAAAATCTGTAGTACACATTTGAGCCCCAAAGTACTGCTTTTGATGATCAACCTCTGCGGTTTTTCTCATGCCTCCGTGTTCTCAGGAGTGGCTTTGAAGAATAATGGAAAAAGAGAATGAGAAAATAATTTTTTTTTGTTTGGTCTCCTCTTCATTGATGCTTCTCAGGAAGCTCGCAAGGGGTTTCCCACATCAGTGTAGGCTAATAAGAAGAGACGAGCATTAAAAATCACTTTGAGAGCATCACACTGAATGGCCATGCAAACCCTGCATCTTTAAAGACTCAGCTTTTGAGGATTTTACTAAAAACTGATGTAACCCAGTGACACTGTTTTTTTGGGGTTTCCCTTTTAAAATGTTTATCTGTGTCCCAGTGGCATGAAAGCTTGAATAAACTTTTACTACTTCAAAACTGGAGTCAAGAAACTCTTTCAATCATAAAGGAGATTTCTTTTAAACTCTAAAGTCACCTGAGCTCTCACACAAACACACACATGCACACACACACATTCCCATTTAGGTCGTCAAGGCAGGCAGATCAAATCACAAAGACTAGTTTATTTTTCCGTCCCAGGGTTATACTTTTGTCTGCCTTTGAGATGAAAGCTTTACATAAAAGGCTCCTCTTTAGCTCTCTCAGGATTTAGAACTATTCTGAAAATTCACTATATTGATGCAAAAAGAGTCTCTCAGCATGCAAGAGGCATGCAGCGACTCAGCCGACTGCTGTCTAGACTGTGTGTGTACTAGTATATCTGTGAGATGCAACTGTGGCCAGAGGCGAAGAAGAACTCACCTTTCTGTACATTTGTTTTGGCCTACTTTACTTATTATAGTAGAATCAGATCAGGCTATAAGATATTACAGCTTCGAGGTTTACTCTCACAATGCAACCATAACTAGAGAGATGTTAAACATACGTGAGGCTCAGCATTGTCCACAGGCTGAGATGCCCTCAGGTCCTCTAGCAGACTGTTCTACAGGTAGTGAAGATATAAACTAAAAGCTGCCTGCCCGTTGGTCAGAAAGCTCACTACTGGTTCAGCTAAAAGGTCTGTGTCTGAGGATTTAAGGGTTCTAATACCATCAAAGCATGTCTGACACTCGGTACATACAGGTGTTTTGGGATTCAAAGAAGAGTGGATGGGCTTTAGAGATGATCTTTTTGCAGACTTGCTGCTGGAATTTTGAACAGTTTTATTAAGATCAGCTTTGATGTAGGAGAAATGCATTCTTTGAGTCACACCTGTTGGTAATAAGAGTATGCATTCTCTGTATCATTTTGGCAACATTTCTTCAAAGGTAAGCTGCTCTGCATGTGACACAGCTGATATGTTTTGCAGTGATCCGGTCAATAAGCCAAAAAAAAAAGAAAAAAAAGAAAAGCAAAACAGTAATTTAGTTTTATTTTCAGATGTTAGAAGTAGTGACTCACTGACCACACAGCAATACGAATAATTGTGATATTGATTAGGCGCTGATTAAACTTAGTTGTGCTAATGAGTTTTACACCTTTGTACCTAAAGGTGCTTCTAATGTTCAGGTCTACACTCTTTAGGGTGGATGTATCTAAATTAAAGCCCTCTGAAAACTCATCTGTGTGTCAAAGTTACATATTTGTAAGTTTTCTCCTGAAAATAATCCCTTCTTGCCTTAAAATGACTTATATGTAACTCTGCACCGCCTCCTTCAGAATGTGCAGCTCTATGAAGTCTCCACCTCTCTCTCCATGCATCCCTCCTCATTCACAGCAGCTCGAGCACACCAGCTCACCGATGTCTCTGTTCAAACGCTGTAAAACTACTCCAGGCTGATGTACATGACAGTTACAAAAAGCTAATACTAACATGTTAATAAGGTAAAAACATGACTTTCTCAGAAGGCTGTCTTCCTGTGACTTCAAAAAGAAATCATAGATTAACATATTTCTGGTGAGCTTTGTCGAGTTTGAGAGTGGCCTAAAGTTATTAGAACTGTTTTGAAGACTGACATTATGATGACATATGTGACACAAATTAAAGGAGTTTTTAAATGTTAGTTGCATCAAGGAGTATGAAGGCACGCGGTCCACTTTCACTGTCAGTCACATCGTCGAAATGGACAATGTTAGCTGCTTATGATACACAGCAGACAGATGAGAGAAATGAAGGCTTTTAGATTAAACACAACCTAAAAAAGTGGCAACTTTAGGAGAAAAAAAATGACACTGTTCTGGCGAGTGGGATCAGAATTTCGAGTTGTAAGAACTTTTAACAAACACCTTGGAGTATGCTGCTTTTTGCACCCAGCTTTTCAAAAATGAACATGTGCAAAGGCATTTCTGAAGTGAAGTCTTCCTTTGTCAGCCTTTTATTTGCACTTGAAGACTGGTATGCAGTTTGACCTGACCATGAAGGACGGTGTTCACTCAGACTCTGAATATATGTTTATTATTGTCAGGGAATTCTTGGCGGCAAAGGCAGCAAATATTTTGATTTCACTGTGAGTGACAAAAGCAAGCATAATCAGCCATAAATAAATCCTTTGTTATTTGAATCAACTTCTAATCAGTTCCATTTGATTTACTCTTGCATCAAAACAGAAAATATTTTAGTCACGCTTTTCAGATGGCATTAAATGAATAACAATTTGATCAATTCTTTACTCAGTCAGAAAATCATATTTGTATTAATTCAGCCTTGTAGAATCTAAGCCGTGCATTCATTTATTTTCCTCTGATGTGGTATCTGACTGACTATAGGTCTGTATATTCATATATAGGTAAGTATGTTCTGAGGTAACCACACTTCTCAGCAGTCTTGAAATTGATAGACCATAGCAGCAGCAGCAACAACAGCAACAAAGCAGCACAGGAATGAGCTGCTTGTGTGCGCTGAGAGTGTTGGAATTTAATTTTCTACCCGATCATGAGAGACGCCTCAAAGATAAAGGGAGAGCAGGGGAGGTGGTCATGACAGGAGAGGAGCAGTGGATGAAAAATCAGGGTTTGAGATGGATTCTCCTGAGAGAGGGATGCAGAAATGGAGAAATGAAGTTTGACAGGAGGAGGGAGGATAAAGAGAATGAGCAGAGGAATAGAGAATAGAGGAGAAATAAGGAGGGGCTGAGCAGAAGGGGGTAAACTAGAGCTGAGAAGGGGTAAGACAGAGGCTGAGAATGATGAGATGAATCGAGCCAATAAAAATAAAAAGGTGGAAAAGGCATGCTCTCACTCTGCAGCAGCGATAAAGGAGGCAGATTGAACGTGTGTGTGTGGATGTGTGCATTCGTGCATCTGCACATGAAGCTGCAAGGTTAAAAGGGTGGCGGAACCTCCCCAAAACTGCTATTCTGCTTCATCTTCGGGTAAATGGGAAATACTTGTCAGTAATAACCCAGCATGGTGTGTGAATGCTTGAGTGTGAGTGTGTCTGTGAGCGAGTGAGTGAGATGGGAAATAATGGGAAATGCTTGTCAGTGATGGCTCTGCATTAGGAGTGTTAGGTCTCCAAGGAACGAAAAAAAGAAGCACAAATGACAAAATCACAGCAGGGGATTTTTAACCTCGTAACGGCGGGATGAGGTGCGCTGCGAGGCTTCACAGCAACACAGAACACACAGAGCATAAAAACTCTGGTGCGGCTTAAAAATCCAGCTGTCCTTGAAGACATCTCAAAGCCACTGAGCTATTGATTTGAATTCTGGCTGTGATTTGAATTCGCTGTCCTGTAAAATCCTCTTAGGTGACTGGGCTATCTGTAGCTACAGTGAGAATGGTCAACCAGGCCTGTGGCTAATATTGAATTTCTCAGTGAATGTCATTTTATTAGCCTCGCTATGACACTGATGTTAACATTTAGCTCAAGGTAGTGGTGTGCCAATCCCAACTACAGCCCCACAGATCCTCTAACATGATGCTATACTCTTATTTTTTGTTTATTATTGCAAATAAAGTTTAAAGTCAGGCAGGTATTGTGTTGTTGGGAAATGTATGAATATTAATTCCTGATTTTACAGTCTGTGACAATTTTGTTGCCACAAGAGCAGATGTATGCCAGCTCTTGCTAGACAAATATTTTTTGTTTTTAACAGATATGTCAGCTGACTGACAGACTGATTCTTCTGAAGTGAAGCTGATTTCAGACTCTTAAAGGTCTTGCAATTTTTCAGCTCAAAATACTACAAAGATGGTTCATTGTACTGTAATTGTAAAACCTATGGTTTATAAACAGACTGTTTCAATGTCTGTAAATGCAGCAGAGGTGAAGCTGTCCACGCCCCATTCAGGAAGAAAACTCTCTGTGTCAGTGATTGAAAGGGCAGAGCTGAACAATCAGATGAACAGTAGCTGACAGACATAAATGAGTGTGTGAGACCAGGACTCTGTATCTTTTAACTTGGTCCAACAACATTGCTGCTACATAAACAGTAGTGTAGTGATGTAGAGGCACAGCCTGGGAATGGCTCGGAAGTGACTACGGTAAACATGTTGTAATAGCTTTTTAGCTATGTTCCTTAATCACTATTTCATACATATTCTGTTGTCTGACAACAGAAAAACATGTACATGAGATCAGTTTTATTTCAACTGTATTAAAATGCAATACATGTGAGCACAGAGTGTAGGATGGAAGCAAACAGCTGGTTTCAAATTGGACTTGAAGGTTTGAAATCTCTGAATGTCCCCCAGCTTTATAGTTTCCACAGAGCTCTGACTCTGGCTCACTGTCCAAAATAAAGCTAATCCCCCAGAATCTTAGGTTCTTCAGATGCTGGGAATGCACAAAGACTCTTGTGTTCACTCTTGCAGGCAACAGCTGAACAGTTATGTGATTTATTCTTGGCTAAGACATTTTAGAGTTTGCAGCAGCAGCGCTTGAAATAAACCTGGTGGACCGTGAGGAAGCTGCTCATTCTGAATGGCTGCAGTAGGCAGTGATGGGACTGGATTATACAAAGCATGAGTGAGACATCTATTGGTTCCTCAGCTGGAACACAGTAGTTCAGTAAAACTTTTACTGAACTTTTACTTGTAAAGCTGGGATACTATCTAGTTGTGGGGGGCTTGAATAATGGCAGAAGAAAACGTCTCCATTTCTTAACAGCTTTTACTTTACTCCTCCAAGTTTATAACAAACATGAGACACAATAATAATATTAATAAAAGGTTGTGGGACCTTTATATATGGATTCTTTAAACACAATCTGCAGGGAATTACACCAAGTAAAATTTTGTTTGGGAAGTGTCTCATGAACTGACATTATTAATTAGCAATAATTTATGACCATAACTTAGTCATGAATTGAGGACGTGGTGGAAATAGAGCTTTGGCGTGGCTGAAGGATATTCTTCAACAAAATGGAAGAGCATATGCTAACGTGTGTGTATGTAATAAAAACTTTGAAACACCTTGACTTTCTCCTATCTTTTTAACAGATTTGGATTCCATGTAGCACTAACACAGGTCCCAGACTATCTGTCTTTGACATCTCATTCAATATTGATTACTGATATTTGATAATTGATAGTCCTGTCTGAGCACCATAGTTGGCTGATTGGAAACAAAAATGACTCCTACATTTGTAAGCATAATTCCATTTTATCCATTGAGCCCAGTCATTGGTAATACCAACTAATGTCATACCTGCTGTTGTTGGCACTCCAGTTAATTTGAGAAAATCTTGACTGCCTTTTTTTGTCCAATTTAGCACAGATTCTTATTGTATTTACCTGAATGTGTGCATACAGAATTTGTAGTACAGCTCACTATTTCATTTTAAGATTTATTTTGGGCATTTTTAGCATTTATTTGATGTACAATGACGACAGTCACAAAACTGGGGCTGAAAATAACACACAGAACATGGCCTGGATCCACTGCTTGCGATGTATGTGCCCATACGGTATGGGTTGTGACAGCCTACATTAAGATCCCTATGCCCCTGCATTGTTAAAATAAATTAAACAAGAGAAGTCTTCATTTAAACATAGTAAATAACATCACTTCAGTAATTTGGCTGTAAATGCGGCCCGCAGCCTGGTTGTAAGACACGATATTGGAATGAGATCAGTGGATAAATAACCACAGTGAGAGAGCGCAGATTTAGCATTGATGTTTTATTAGAAAAAAGAAACCAAATGGAAAGAAAGAAATAAAGGAAGAAAGAAACAGAGTGTTAAAGCCAGAGTGTTGACAGCCCAGCAGTCAGCTTTTTGCTGTCTATGCCTGAAATTGTATGTGCTGGAGGTGGTAAAAATAAAACAAACAGTGTCATGTACAGTTTAACTGCCTGGTGTGTCTGGTCTGGTGAGAGCTAAATCAGTGATAACTGTCTCTTTGCGAATACATCAGCTGCAGAGACCGACTCTTTCAATAGTACTCGGTAGCACCCACCACTGCCGTGCTGATCCCCTGGGCTGAGAGGAAGAGCTTGGAAATTGTCTACCTTGTTTGTTTGAAATCAGCTGTTTGAAGTATTCATTGATTTAAGACATGGTTTTCTATTTCTGCCTTTATCTCTCGTGTTTCAATATATTTGATGCACAACAAATATATGATGAGGTACGAGTATGAGTTTAATAAAGAAGGCTACAATCCAAAAGCTATGCAATATTGAGAACAAAAACCTAGAAGAAACTGTGTTTGTCAACTGGTGTGTCAAATTCTCGATTCTGTTATTTTGCAGTGTATTAGGGCAGAAAATAAAGTCATTTGTCACTGTTGAGAAGCACTATGTACAGAGATTTCTGTCGTACAACAGGAGGGGAGATGAAGGCCAAGAACACAGAAATATTTCATTCTCACATACAGTATCAGACTGTGTTATGACACAATCCCTATGCAATTATTGCCACCATGCTCAAGTTGTATTATAACAAAACAACTACACTCATCTAAATCCATAAAAAATATATTCTCTTCTTTCTCCTAATAGTTCTTCAGATATTACGGATGCGTATTTTCTGATCCCCAGGGGCGGCAGTTAAGCAGATGTGCCAAAACAGGATATAGTGTAGAACAGATAAACAGAAATATTAGTAGGATTGATTGAGGTGCAAACCCTGTTCAGTTTGGAAAGTCGTGTTGGATTTCAATCTCTAGCTGACTCACGTCTGGTGAGAAGACAAGTAACAAAATGCACTGAGGCGACAGAAATGCAACACAAACGCTACACTCCTGAAATGTCAGACAGCATCGTTTCCCCCGACAGTACTGCCTTCACACTGGCTCATCCTCTCTGGAGGCCTACCGCAATGTGTTTGCCATCGTGTGGGTCATAAATACTGGCGCTGTTTCAGGGGCCTCTGCAGCCCCATGAGAAGAAGATTTCGGTATTAAAAAACACTATCAGACGATGAAAAAGCAGTGAATAACTAATGGTGCTGGAGTGATCGCTCTGAGCCGACCCTGTGTATGCAACAACGTATGTGCGTGTGTTTTTCTGTGTGTGTCCGTGTGAGTGCCAGATGGACATTCAGTGTTGAGTAGGACACACTAAAGACTGTGGCATAATAATAGTCTCAAGTTATCAAAAAACAGCCATATAACAGAATTTATGCCATGGCCTCTGACAATCAGTGATCAATGTCTTCTATAGCTCTCTATAGATGTATAGATATATATTTTATTTGTATTATATATAATATGTAGATTTATAAAAAAGATTTAATTTTAATTACAAGTAGTGGCATTTTCTTTTATATTCATTATTGCAATGAATTGTTATCTAAGATGATTAAAAAAGACAGGTGAGTTCTGTTTTGCTACGCAGTTATTTACAACAGTTTTAAAAAGCAAGCTTTCTGAAATGATACCTTCCCCCAGCCGCTGGAAAAAAGACTGAGGATCTCAAATGACAACCAAACCGCCCATTAAAGCCTATACTTAGAGCAAAATTGGAAAATATACCAGTAGGCCTTTATAGTTCAAGTTAAATGAAGCGCACATGTCATCATAGACCAGTGGTTCTCAGTCTTATCGCAGCCAGTGAAACAAATAAATTTGCTACTCATGGCATCCCACTGTGGGCAGACCTGCAAGGAAAGGTGAACTTTGATTTGCCTTTTCAGTTCCAAGGCTATTTATATTAATTATTCAAGAGGACCTGGATGCTGAATGTTTTTTCCCAAAGTTAAACGTTTCATCCCACATTTAAAATGCTGTATTTCCTCCCATTTCCTCCATCACTTATGTTTCTCTGAGGTCCCAGTGTTCAGGTTGAGAAGCACTTTGTTAGGGAGCCATTTGAGATCTGTCCATGTGTTTTATTTATTTTTTTCTTCTTTTCATCACTGAATATACAGCTTAAACCTCACCTTTGCCGCTCCGCAAAAAGGTAACCATCACTTTGCTATTTAGCATTTCTACTGTTATGATGATGCTGATGATGAAGGATTTCATTAATTACTATGTTTTTCTTTTACAAACCCCTGTGTATTCTGTGGCTGAGGCCAGCCACGCGTGTTTCGAGGTTACTTCTGTTCTACATTGGCTGATTAGCTCGCTGGTTTGGGGCGAGAAAATCATTCTAGATGCGTAGTAAGAAAGCATTTTTCATTCCGTTTGAACAGTCCATGGCAAAGTAGCGGGTTTGCACAGTCCAAACGTTCAAGCTTACAGTTTTCTGGTCTTCTAAGAGTTATAATACCTGGCACTCAGTCTTTGCAGGCAAGTTATGATGATGGTGACCATGATGATGATGATAATGATGAAAACAATGTTTGTAGTCTCAGTAAGGCGTTGTCAAGGAGGTGTGGCTTATTGGCCAACGTTGTCCAATGAAGACAAAGCAGGAACAGAGTTGTTTGGTTGTCTCTTTTTTCTTTTTTTTAATCTATCAGATATAATCATCATCTTTATCACTATCATCATCATGATCAGTTTTGTGGTTTTTCTTCACAGCTCATAGTTCACTTTGTGTAAATCTGTGCTGGCTTCCTCACTGGTTCGACGATATCACGATGGCGTCCTCCCAAAAAGAATTAAAAAAATGAATGCTGCAGGCAAGTGTGACGTCATAGTTGTCCGTTGTTCTTTTTCTACACTCCACAGCTGGACTTCATTATTCTCTTGTAAAATAGGTCAGTGGCAGCAGGAGAGTGAAATGATGATGCAGAGTGTGTGTTTGTGTGTTCAAGTGTGTAAAAATGTGTCTCTGTATTGTATTTGTATTGAAGTTTCTGTAATCTATAATTGCATTTGTGTGTGTGTGTGTATGCGTGTGAATATGGTATGTTTTTTTGATTATATGTCTGTGTGTGTGTGTTTCCTTGTCAACGTCTGTATGTTTGTGTGTCGTTTAAGGCACGGCAGGTGTTTTTGGTTTTCAGGGCAGTCCAGAAGAGACCACTGCAAGGCCGGGGTGTTGGAGGGAGGCGTGGCCAGCATGCACGGCTTTGGGGCAGTCTGGCGTCAGGACGCGGCCATTCTCCCCCACACTTCCTGTGATGGACAGACGGGCCTTGTTCCGCATGGCTTCAGAGAAAGACAGCTGCAGGAGGACAGACGGACAGGAGGAGAGGGTGGAGACAGCAGAGTGGAGGTTGAAAAATAGAATCATCTCATAGGTGGCAAAACTGCGCAACAAATGCAACTACTCGCATTGAGACAGACGCTTCTATACAAACACATGCATAAAAAAACACTGACGCATGCATGTGCCTGGACACACACTACACACAGGTACACTGACAAATAAACACATCAAAGGGCGCAATCACACAAACAGTAGAACAATACTGAGAAAGTTTAGCTTTTTGTGCTTTTTATGGCTGTTTTAAGCTTCATGTTAGTGTGTAAGCAAACTAGTTCTGAAGCAATCAAATCATCAATTAGTTGATTATTAAGGTATCATTATCACTGATGACTGACTATTCTTTTAAGGAATTTCCATGAAAAAAAAAAGGCAAATTTTTTTTTTTTGGGGGGGGGGGGGGAATTTGCCATTTCCAGCTTCTCAAATTGAGGATTTACTTAATTTCTCAGTAATAGATATATGATATTACTATTATTAAATACTGTCTTTGGGTTTCAGACTGTTCATCTGACAGAGTGAGCAATCTGTAGACTCTGTGTTGGGTGTTTGGAAACTGAAATCGGGTTTATTTTTTTAGATTCTTTAACATTATATATAAAAAATGTTTATTAATTACTCAGAAAGGTCATCAGGAGATTGATCAATGGCAACAAATATTGTCAGGTGAGCCTGTAAAACTAATTTATCACACAAAAAAACACATGGACTGCAGTTCAATAGCTTGCTTATTGCAAAATGCCAAGTTGTAAAATTTTAAAGGCGACCTGTGGAATTTTTTTGTGATCAAATAAAAGTTATTTTTACATTCAGTATTTTTGATAAAAAAAAATCTATATGCTTGAGGTCTAACACCTTTTTTTAGCTTGCAAACTGTAATACAGGATGATGAAGTTGGTTTATACCGGACTGATCTTGGTGGGAACATTGTGTGTTTTGTGGGTGTACTCAGAGTACATAATCTCCTGTAATCTGCACAGTGATTGTAAAGTAATGATCAAAACTGTTTACATGACCGAGTTTAACAAGTTTTCTTTTAGAAAAGCCTACTTTGTAATTCTCTGGGTAGAAAAAACTGCTTTATTTTCATGAAATTCGAATGCTAGATTTGCAAAAAATCATTTAAGGTATTCTAGTCTGTTGTTTGTTGGACATACAGACTTTCCTACAACATATAACAACAAAACCAGTGTAAACACTGTGACATTAGTATTCTCTATTCTGATCCTCTTAAGGGACACCTCAGTGATTTTAGTGTGGTACTGAGTGTGAACAGAATTTATTGCAGTCTTCATCTTCCCTGCCTTTGTTGTTGCATCAAAAGACGTGAAGGATGTGAATTGCTGCACCATCAGCATACCTGTGTGGGTCAGCATGCTTTTTTGTGCAAAATACACACAAAATCAGGTCCCACTTTTAAAAACATTGATCAATATTGCCACTAATGATCAAAAACTCCACAGGGAACCTTTAGTTTTTGTTTTTCTACACCAAATTCACATTGTTGTTCATAGCCTATGTATTTTTGTACGCGCAACTCTGAATGACAGAAACGCTCCAGGCTTCACTTGAGTCACTTAAAACAGACAAGGTGTGAATGCACCCTAAACTACACGTTCACATTGTTTTGCTGAAAGGTCTACCACACTGTGCAAATGCTACAATAACATTCAATACTTGTACCAAAGGCAAAGCAGGCAACAGTCAACAAACATGTACATAGTAGACAAGAGGTTTTGGGTTGTAGACATCTGCATTTCAGAGGTGACCATGCATTTTTGGGTTCTGGGTTTTGGTAATCTGGAAGATTCAGGTGTGGATTTGAAAGGATAGGATTAGGAAGGTGAGGACTTTGGAAAGACAAAAGGAAAACGTGGAGGAGTGATTTTTCTTTCAAGGTTTCAGATTTATAGAGAGGGAGTGACTGACTATACTGCTCAGAGTCGGGCGACACTTCACACAGACAGGCTACTCTGTGATGTTTGTGCTGAAACAGAGATGTGGAAACCCTCACATCTCTGACAGCCAAAAAGCTTCAACTTTAGATTGATGTAGATACATGGGAACATTAATGAGTTCAGTGGGTGTCGTCTGTGCTGTGATTGGGAAACTGCTTAAAATATCACTGCTTGGATACAAAAATTGGAAGACAGAGGCTGAAAATAATACTATGCAGTACATTTTTGTATTTACAAAGAGTCAAAAGTGTGTGGTAATGAGCTGCCAGAGAGAGAGAGACAAAAGTTTCCACCTTTCTCGTTTAATGGGTGCTGTCATGCTGACTTAAAAACTAAAGAGGAGACATAATATAGTCAAGGAACCTATTATTTTTTAGATGTTTTAGATGGTACTATTGCAATTTGAAATTCCTTTGGATGATGGATAGTAGACTAGAATCATGAAGAGAAAAGCTGTTAACATCAGAGTTACTGCTTTTGAGTGTGGTCCAAAACGCTCTACTCTTAAAACTGTTTATCTTTGGCTTTATAACTCCTTTAAACTTGAAATTATATGGTAATAGCCAATATTTAGTGTCCTGCATTTAGCTGTCTTTATTCTTGCATCCTGTGTATTGATCCTGCCAGTTATCTCAAGGTGATCATCGGATATGACGTATGCCTCTGAGGTTGGCTGAGCAGACCAATAAAATGAAGGTTAGTGTTTCCTTTCACTTCACTTAATTGCACTTTTACATCAATAAACATGAGTCATGTTCTCGCAACAACATCACTAAGTAGCTGTTCTATATGAAGTGTTTGCTTCATCAATTATTCCTCTGCATTTCCACTAAGTGAGTAACTGGGCTGTTTAGAAGTTGTCAGGGCTGAAATACGTCAAAGTGCCTGTTTGGAGCATCTGCAGCAGGGACACACAACTCCAGTTTATGGATGACATGATAAAGACATGGTACTGGGATAATAAACTGATTATTTTTATACCCTGCTTGGGTGTTGGTAAATTAAATTCATGTGTATCTAGTAAATACCTCTAGTATTGAAAACACATGAAAATAAAACACTGTGTAAATGCAGATCTAAGACCGCAATAAAGGAAATTTAAACACAAGCACTACCCTTTGATTTACACAGTCAACAGACTAACACGAGAACCTCAGAAGTTAATGGCTTCAAAAATAATTCCAACAGACTAACTGCACTGCACATTGGTCAGCAAATATTTAAGTTGACTAATATCTACAGGCAAAAATAAAAAGTAATTAAAAACAGCTGCTGGGTAAGAATTCACCTTGCTTTTTCATTTGTTCCCTTAAGAATTCGTACTTTGCTGATTAAGAATGAATGAATGAATGGATGAGATTAAATCACTATTTCAAGGGGAATGCTGTGCAGCAGAAACTTTGCTCAAGCTGTCAGAAAACCAAACTCACCCTAAATTAGTTTAAATTGGCTCAGTGTGAACTGGCCTTAACAGGCACCTAGAAGCAGCAAACTCTGTGTGTTCGTGCCTGTTTCACAAACTACTTCACCCATATGTTTTTCTGACATTGCAGTCCAGAGGGATAACTGAGAAGTCTAGTTATAAGAAATTGTGGTGAAAAGTCTGGACATTCACCTGACACAAAAATATCTTAATAATGTTTTTTTTCTTTACTCCTCAGATATCTGTCATATTATGGGTAAAAATGTTATAGCCAGACCCAAATCCATGATAATTGGTGTCCACACAGTAGCTAATTAATTTGTAGCTAGAAGCAGATTTTAATGAGGAGCACCACACTAACAAACTTTTGCTCTCAGGATAGTGAAATACCAAAATAGACTAACCCTACAACCTTATATCAGCTTAACTAGGAAAACATTAAAATACCAGACTGTGAAAAATAGTTTAAGGTGTGAGCATTAATAAACTTTTATAATGTATGTTTGTTATTGTAAGAACTGATGTATGCACTTTTCCATTATAATGTCGTTGGCATATAGTATATGTACAGCATTTAAACTAATGCTTGTGAACAATTTGTGAAAGGATCCATTATTTGGTTGACAAGAAAATAAACCGCGACTATTTTGATCGTAGTTTACCTGATTAAATCATTTACTTAGATTCTGCTTCTTCTGTGAAAATTTGCTGCTCTTGTTTTACTAAAGAGATCATAAATTAATTGGGGTTTTGCACTATTGGTCAGATGAGAAAGAAATGTGTGCTGTTTTCCGATAATTTTTAGGTCCAACTATGAAACCGATGACTGATACTGCAAATATATAAATATATGTAAATATATGTAAATATATATATGTTTTTTATTATTATTTAAGAAAATAAAAATGTATTTGATGCAGTGTTGGAGTTGTGCATCCCTGCTTCATTGATATGTTGTGCACAGTTAGCTAAAATTACAATGCAGGTGCCTAGTCAAGTCATTAGCCAAGAGCATCACCATCACTGTCATCATCATCATCATCATCATCATCATCATCATCATCATCATCATCATCATCATCATCATCATCATCATCATCATCATCATCATCATCTGCAGCCAAAGACGATGGAACCAAATCTGTAGTTCTAACCCCAATCTAGCCCGGGGTGACGTAACCATAACAAAACGCAAACCAAATTTAAAACCCAAACAATCTACGAAAAAACATTAGGCCAATAAATAAACAAAAGAGTCAAAAAATAGCTTTCACAGAACATAAAACAGGTACATTGGTTCCACAATGCTTGACCACATCCTCATCACCACATTTAGAACAACACGGTTGCGTGGGGCTGCTGCGACAGCCGCAGCAATACAAGATCTACAGCACCATCACCATGATCAACACCACCATTACCCCACCTATATGGGAGCCTCTAAATCCTACCCCTATATCTTGACCCCCTCGGAGCCGTACACGTTGTACCCCTCCCTATAAGTGGCTAGATTCTGGGTGCTGGGGGAGGGGCTGGGGCAGTGGGGGGGGCTAAGGTCCACCTTCATGCGCTTGGCTTCGGCCCGTGACTTGTAGCAGAACTCAACCAGGGCCACCAGCATGGCCAGGCCCAGGCCGCCCACAAGGATGTAGAAGACCCCGGCCACGTTGGACAGGCTCAGAGCCTGGGACGACTTGTCCTGAGGGAGAGGGGTGGGAGGGAGATGGGAGGAGAGGCCAAGTGGTGGCAAAGCGAGAGGATGGATGTTGTAGAAGAGGCGGACATAGTACGAAAAGACATTTTAGAGAAAGAAGATTAGAAGTTAAATGGGGAGGTTAGCGAAGAAGTGGAGTAAGATGATGACGAGGAGAGTTTGAGTGGGTGCATGAAGAAGAAAACGTGATGAAGGTAGAGGCAAGTGGGATATGAGATTTAGAGAGGTGGACATAGAAAAGGAGAATGGTCAGAGTATGGGAGAAAAGTGGGGGAAAAGCAGAGATAACAGGGAACAACGAGTTAGAGACAGAGAAATGGAGATTGACAGTGAAAGATCAAGAAACAAATTCTGTTTATATGGTTACAATTGACTATTCTATGCTACAGAAACTATGGTAATATTATCAGTTATCACATCATTGCATTCTACTTCTACAAGCTACTAAAACTTCTATAAACTAACTACAGTTATCACAACTACCACAACAGTTACTACACACATATACTACACATCTTTAACAATCAGTACAACTACAGAACAGTCTAAATCTCTACAAGTGTTACAGATACAAATATATGCAGCAAAAGTTTAAATAATTTATAATCTGCAGAGCAGGTTTTAATCTGAGCAGTGATGACATTTTGTTTACTTTTTAATCAAATGTAAAGTCTCCAGTAGCCTGTACCCTAAAATTTAGAGCAACTCCCATGTTTTATTCCTAAAAAAATATTCCTGCCAAACAACTTCTTCTATAGATCTATTAAAAAAGATTATGCTGAATGTTTTTAACTTGGGAGATATGCAGTATAACTCAGCTGTAACACTTCAGTAGTAATGCTAATATAGTAATGCTTTATGTCAAGTGTCTGTCTTTTCCTTATTGTTTTGTAGAAAATATCCTGAAAATAACAGTAATCAGGTTCCAATTATATATAAAAAAATAGAGGCAAAGCTCTGATATAATTATTTTAGCAATGCTTAAAAGCAGCTGTTGGTTTCAATGAGAATGAACTGTGTAAAGTAGAAGTCATAATTAATTCGTTATTCATATCTTGTAAACACTATTTTTGTTACTTTTAGTTGAATTTTATGCTCTTTTCTCGACAAATTCAACATTTTTGAATGTTCAACCAAAAATGCTAATCACTGTGGAGTAATCATTTTACAGCACATTAGCCTCAATAGTTAACTGAGTGTATAACTGGTCCCTGATAGAGTCATTTCCAGGAAATGTACAAGGAAATTAGAGAATTCTGGACAAGCGAAATAAAGCATTACCAAAAATACTCAGAGTTATAGAAATAAAAAGGTAGCCTTGTCCTGATTAAATCTCAAAAATAGAAGCAAGGTAGTAATTGCAACAAATTGCTATTGATAATATTTAACAAACAATACTATTCTCATCTGGTGGACACGTTTTGGCCTACCAAACATTGGCTAGCATATGGGACTGAAACAAACACATGAAAGTGAAAATTGATTGATGATAAAATTCACATATTTGCAATACTAACTGCAATGAAGATGGGATTGCCACAGATTGCTACAGAAACTGAACAGGAATTTCCATTTATTCTATTTTTTTAAATAGAAAAATGTGTTCTTCCAACAAAATAGAAATAATTGATAAAATATTGTAGGAAATCACTAAATGCACCATTAAATCTAAAGTGGAGCAGGTTCAAGACAGGCTAATTGAAGCAGTGTGTAAATTGCTAGTGCTAAGACAGTAGTTGCAGTAATCTGGAGCGTATTCAGGATGAGAATTTCAGGCTAGCGTTCTGCGGGCCACAGCAGCGTGAGACTGACCTTACTTCCAGAGTCCTTGGGTCCACACTCTCCCTTGTCATACCACCATTTGTTTTTCAGTTTGTCTAAGACGCCTGCTTCGCTCAGTTTCAAAACTGCAAGGTTTACCGGGGTTCTTCGCGTGTAAAAATAACATAAATAACATCATAGGTCATGTTATTTTATGTTATTAGGGTATTTCACATTTGCATTGCATAGCTTAGTCACAGAGAAACTTTTGCTCATATCAAGTGACCTAGCGTGGATCCCACTGAGTACATGTGTGTATGCTCGTTGAGGAGGGGCTGGGGGGAGCGAGGAGCTACGGCGAGCTACAGACATATGAGTGGGACCCACCTTTGTCACTTTAGGTAACACACCCATACTGCCCCAGCTGATCATACTAGGGACCAGAGGAAAATACTGTCAAGCCAGGACTATTGGCATCGGGCTAGCTCTGTGCTACAACTGGGAGAGTGAGCTACAGCGTGACAGATCTCAGTGTGAAGCTGAGGATTTCATAAACTCTATAGACTTTGGAGGCCAGAGAGAACACTCTTTCTTTGCATTCTGATTGCTTTGATTCCCTTGAAACTTTCCCTTGAATAACTATCTTCATCGCAAGGCAACTTTAAGGTCACTCATTTGGTTGGTTGACTG
Source organism: Amphiprion ocellaris (assembly GCF_022539595.1). Classification (NCBI taxonomy): domain Eukaryota; kingdom Metazoa; phylum Chordata; class Actinopteri; family Pomacentridae; genus Amphiprion; species Amphiprion ocellaris. The sequence continues at coordinate 9,524,436 of NC_072772.1, forward strand.
GTTTGGTTTAGACTGTAATATGTTTTGCAAGAATATTAATAAAACCATGTGCAGAACATCATGGTTACCAGAGGGTAAATCCCTTTAATTTTGGTAAGCCTTTGACTTTTCATCTAAAACCACCAGCCGGTCAAAAATTTTCACTTATCCTGTCATTTGGATGGGTTTGCAGAAAGATTTACATAGGCGTGGGTCTTACTTGAATAATTCAAATTACTTTGGTTCCCTGGTATTACTTCTAGCACCATCATAAAATTGATTAGAATTCTAATTTTGAATGAAACATCTAAATTCTAATGACCTCAAATTGTTCAATTATTTCATTGTGTTGCTATTTTTGTAGAGTTTACAACAAAAGTAAGTGCATTCCCTTTTAAGATCGAAAGATTCAAGAAGATTTTTAAGATTTACAATTGCCTCACTGCTCAGTAATTGCATCATCATTTAAACAGTAGATTATTCCCTGTTATGGTTAATCAGAAACAAATCCTTCAGAAAGATTTAATTGAAAATACAGGCCCAAACATGAATACATCTATGGTCTCTGACAATGAAGTGAAAAAACTTGTGAGTTTTGCAACTGAATTAGGTACAATGCTGATTTTCGGCTAGCTAAACTACGTGAGCACAATTTTTAACATGAACACCAGAACTTACTAGGTTTTTGGATCTACGTGCTGTTTCTGTGGACTACCACAGTGACTGCATAGCCGCAACACTGAAGCACAAAGGTGGGAATATGATGATATGGGGCTGCATGAGCGCAAAAGGTGTTGGGGTGATTTTACCATGAATGCCAGTGGATATTCCAAAATTCCAGCTGACAAGATGACTTCCAGTCTGCAAAAGCTGGGCAGAAAAGGAATATTCCAGCATTATAACAATCAAAAGTTCACTACCAAAAACAAAAATTCCAAAGAAAAAGTAAAAAAGTAAAAACTGTGACCTGGCCAAGTAAGTTGTATGATTTTAGTCCAACAGAACACCTTTGGGGCATTTTAAAGAGAAATTCAGAGCATCACAATCCCTTCAGGGAAGAACAGTTGGAAAAAAGTCTCTAAAGAATAGCAACACATCCCTGCTGAATTTTGTGCAACACTGGTATGTTCCATGTTGAGAATGATAGTCTTTCATTAGGCGTACTGCATTTTGATGCATTGAGTTCCTACTGTGAAGCCTGTATTTTTAATATAATGAATCCAAACTGCTAGTTTTGAATCTAAATAAGAGCAAATACCCTACTGTTCAATTTAGAAATGAATACAATTAAAGACAGGTGTTAAAAATTTGAATCATTTTAAATTTAAATGACACTGCACAGGGGTGTATTCACTTCTGCTGTATACTGTAGCGTCGCTAACAACGGGGCTCTAGGGACCGAAATCCAGTGCTTTGGTTTATGACTAAATACCTTTTAAACTGATGAAGCTTTCATTAGCCTCAGATGTACTCTATGTTAAGCGCTAATCAGAAAATGTTAGCACGCAAATGTGCTGTAATAATTAACAATAATTACCTGGCAAACAGCAGCATGTTTGCCTGCCTGAGCTCAAAGCACCACTTTGCCTAAATACAGCCTCATGGCTACAGAGTCTAATCTTCTTCAAATTTTAAAACTAGCTTGATGGACTGCTTCTCCATTGATGAATACTCAAAGGAGTAAAGAACTCAAATTACAACTTTGCTCAAATATAAAGCAGATAAAGTAGAAACATTCAAGGCAAAAAGGCTTGATTCTTTAACACAGGGAGGAAAACTGGACCAAAACTAAATCCAGATGAACCGTTGAAATCAGACAGAAGAAAAGGAGATGTAGGAAACTTTATCCTGTAATTGTATTCTGCATTTATCAATTATTCAACCTCCCATCTGCCTCAAGTCAACCTGAGCCTTGAACAATGTGAGAGCTACAATTTCACTTGGGTCTGTTTTTAAGAACCTCTCATCTGATATGTACTTGGGCAGTCGAAGGAGAGCTAAAGTTCAGTTTGGAGTCATCGCTGCTATTTGACCCTGAGTAAAGGCTCTTCTCTGTCTCTCCCAGAGCTGCCACCAGGGGGCAAATATTCCTGTCTTGACAGTAATTGTTCTCTTTCTTTTTCCTGCTATCCATCACTCAAACCTCTTCCCATTACCTTTGTCCTTTCACAGGGGCATTACCAGATGGGTGCCAAGCACATTTGAAATTGCTATTATTATGAGATGTGCTTGATTTATCCTGACATAGTTTCCTGCATTGCAATGAAAACGAACACATTTTTAATTTATTATAAAATTATATGATATATTGATCTTTTCAAGCAGTTTGGTTCTGGGTCACTATGAGTTACAGCCAATTGATTCTTTCAAAAAAAAAAAAAGTCATTATTTTGGAGGGTTTTCTTTTGCAGAAAGTAATTATCTTTTTATGTGTCTCAAGCTCCAGAGAACCTTTGTTACCGTGTCTGAACCTTTTGTATGAAAAGGCACACACTGCTGACAACAGATGCAACACTGGGCCTATTTTTCAAGTAGATCTCAGGGTGTCGCTTTTGCCCTCCCTGGCCGGGGCAGATGCATGCGTTACACTCCCAGGACGGGGGCCGTCGCGAGCTGCTGGGCCGGTGGACGGCCCCCGTCGCCTAGTGGTGGGGGGGGCAGACAGAGAGGGCTAACCTTGGAATCCCCTCCCCCGCTGCCACATTCTCCTTTGTCATACCACCACTTGTTTTTCAATTTGTCCAACAGGCCCTGCTCGTTGAGTTTTAGCACGGCCAGGTTGACCGCGTTTCTTTAAATAAAACAAAAAAAACAAAAAACAAAAAGGAGGAACAGATAAGATAGTTTGGTCAGAGCAGAGGATGGAGGGACAAACAGACAAGATGGACGGGGGGACCACAGCCAGGGGGAGAAGGGTGAGGAGAGGGAGGAGAAATCAGGAGGGTGGGAGGAGGTTGAAGGCACAAAGGTGGGTGAGAGGGGACAGATGCACCCCAGGCAACGCTGTCTCTTAATGTTTCTCTTTGACATTCTTCCTATGTTGAAAAAATTGGCTTAATATTTCCTCTTTTCAACGTAGTCCTGTTTCTTTTCTGTGTGTCTCTCCTGCACTAACAGACGATGCTCCACGGTGAGCGTCAGATTGCTGGTATAAAGTGTGTTAACTGGGTTTGAGTAGCCGGCTGATGGTGCTCTTGTCCCCTCCTGCTGCTCCCCTGCCTTCCTACTAGTCTGTACAAGCGTGTGTTTGTGTGTTTGTGTGCCTCCAGTTTCCTACAGTCCTGCTGCTTACGCTGTTGAAGGGTCTGACCTCCAAACAAAATTCAGGGACGCAGGACTAAATACTCGGCATTCATGCAGTGTGTGCAAATGTATTCAGCTAAGCTCTGTATATCTGGCATGGTTTTAATCATTTTGTATGTTATTAAATTCAACTTGCCAGTATTTGCAATCCACTTGCAATGCAAATGAGTAGGTTTTTTTCATGTTTTTAGAGCTGTACATGGTCTGTACTCTCAATGTTGTTATCCAGAAGAGTGTCCAAAAAAAAAAAGGAGGAGCTGATTCTGCCAGTTTATTCCCTGCATGCCCTTCTGACATTAGTCTTGTCCTCTCTCTCAGTTTTTTCAACAGCTGTCCATAAAAGACTTCCTTTTTTTTGTCCCGCTACCATCCTCTGCTGACCGTGCTTTTGTTTGTGAGGTGCTGTAATCAGCCGGGCTAATCTCTACAAAAAGGTCACTGCGGTTGCTGCCTACTTGTTAGTTAGTCCGCCCCTTGTGTCTGTGCACCTGCCTATCTGGAAGTCACATCTCATCTCTGAGACTGATGGTAAACTGCAGGTAAGAACTGCCTGGTGACTGAGAGGCTGTCATTTCAAGACAGCAGGAAAGTGAAAAAACAGAATCAACAAATGCTATTTTTTTTCTTTAGAAAGACAGTACTTTCTGTTCACTGTTTAACCCACAGGAACCCAAAACCTGCTGCCAGGTTTGAAAGGCATGTTTTCGAAACTGTAAAAACAGAAGGAATTCTAACAGTTTAAACTTTGTGACAGTCTTTCAGCCACTCATCTCTGACATGTTGTTCCATTGAAAGTTTGAACCAAATCTAGGCTTAATAATGATTGTTTATCAAAATCAATTCATCCTATATGTATGCCATAAATTAACCCTTGCTGTAACCAGATTCTGAAAAAAAAAAAATAAATTCTGCTATCCTCAGCACAACAGTAAAGCATTAAGTGACTCAACGATCATGTGACAAAAATTTAAGGAGTTTTTGGGTGAACTGCAGGCTGTGTTTGCACAGAGCAAAGAGGAGACAAATAAGGGGGAAAAAATGTAAATAGTTAAATATCTATCGTATGTGGACTACACTTGTGGGAATTTGGAAAAATGTTGTACATAGTGAATCCAGTTTTTTAAAATTATGTAAGAATAAATAATCAAATAAGTTCAACTTTTACGTTCTCTTTTTTTAAAATGATTTATGGCACTTTGACTGATCGCCTCGGTTTTGCTGTTTTCATAGAGGTGCAGGAAATTACATTGCAGTGAAAAACAAGCCCACAGTGAGCAAAAATGTAACCAGAGCAAAAGACGCCCAACGGCTGTTTGGGGTTCAGATGTTTAACATCATTATAGTAGCGTTAATGATAATCAAGCGATCCAGAGAGAGACAGTGTTCTCTGGGGTGATCTCATCTACAGGCCATGACCATTCTCATCAACAGAAGAGGTAAATGGATGAAAACAGTTCAAACATATCTGAGAATCATGAGAATAACAGTCACATATCAACAGTCATATCAAAAGTAGCTATACTTCAGGAAACATACAAAACTATTAATCATTTTAATCATCAGTGTATTCATGCTACTCATCAACATCACCAAGTCGAGTTAACGCTGTGATTAGTGCACCAGGAGGAGAGGCAGGCTCACCTGACGTGCACGCTCGCAGCCACGCGTGTGCATCTGAAACTCAGTGTTTCCGCCGATTGAGAGAAGCCAGAGACAACCGTGGATAGTCCGAGAATATGTTGAGGGTGGGCTTTAAAAGGATCCTATCCACCTGCTGTCTGTCACTTTTCTCTCATAAACGGAAAAACCTTTTCTCTTGTAAATAACAGCAGGTAAACTAAAGGGTGATGGGGGTCTTGAGGAACTTTGCACCACACAAAGGGGAAAGTTACAGGACAGGATGCGAGGCTGCTGTGTTGTTTGTGTTTTGCCTTTCACACGGCAAATCTGAAATGCTGACAGAGAGACGGAAGGAGAGAAGAGCGAGCGAGTGGACCGGCTTCGCTGAATTTAGTCAATTATTTTCCCTCAGTAGGCACTTGTCACATTGTGAAGACAAAGTTTCCATGCTGCTGTCACAGTCACCTGAGAAATGAATTATTAGCCTTGCTAGCATACCTCAATGAAACCTATCGGGACTGTGACTGTAAGCTGAAGTTAACAAAGCAGAGAAACAAGTGTCTGTTGAGAGAAAAAAAAAAAGCAAAATGGCCAACTTTAGGGCATATATTCAGTCACTTTCTCATTCATTTTCTCCATCCTCTGTTCTCTTTATTCAGCATAGTGTCATGCATCCTTAAAATATGATACAGATTATTCTGTCATTTGGGTTTAAATTTGCCATTGTTCAATTTCCTACCAATTTAACTGGTTCAACATCTGAAATGCTGTTTTTCTTTTCATTTGTGACATGGCATTTTTATGTGGGATCCTATATTATGGTTACTTTCTATTCCCCCCATTGGCCAGGCCCCTCTGCTCCCTTTTTTCTCACTTTTTGTTTCCTGCTCATCTGTAAATTCCCCCCTGTGGCTCTGGACGTAGCGGCAGCAGTCTGAGGTTCTGCCCCTCCTTATGGTCATATTCATTTAATAAATCTCTCCTGTAATCATCATCATCATCATTATCATCATCATCATCATGAGGGAACATAGAGATGAGACAGCAGACAAATGGACAGAGTTACCTGGAGGGTGGCCCTGTGGAGAAAAAGAGTGATTGAAGTAACAACAATAAAGAAAGGAAGAATACGTACGAGCATAAAGGAACTTATGGATGACAGTGAGACGAGACAACAACAACTAGAGGCAACATGCTCTAAATGAACAGAGAGGTGGCAGAAAAGAGTGAGGAAACGTACAGCAATGACAGCCAGACGGAATTACATACAATACAAAAAAGAGAGCCAGAAAAAGGGAAAGAAATCAAGAAACTATGGATGATGAAACACATTCAAACACATATTTATGTCACTGCTGCTGGGCGAAAACATACAACTGCTTCTTTGCTTTTGTAGTTTACATATTAAATAACTAAAGAGAGATTCAATCATCTACACAGCTAATTTTGATTCTAATACTTGTGAAAAACAATCCAAAAATGGTCAATTGAGAGTCAGTTCCTAGATTTTTGTGGTTTAGAAATTTTCTCCTGACAGCAGTGACAGCTTCATCTAAAAGTGATATAAAAGGCACAGCAGGGTAGGTGGAATATCGCAGCAATAGTACAGTATCAGCCTTGTTACTGTTTCCTATTGTTACACTATTCCACCCACCTTAACTGTGAGCCTTTCGGTGTAGCAATGCCATATCCTTTGGAGTCCAGGTTGCCCCCGACTTTCATGGTATCACAAGGCTTCCGCTGCTCCGTGTATTCATTCATGGTGGACTCCAGGAGGAAGGCGTACTTCCCCTTGGACTTTCGGACCCTTGCCACTCCTTCTGCTGTGGTTTTGGTGAAGACAGTCGGCTCAGCAGACTTCATGTAAGACCACATCTTCTCGTAAACGGCTATTTTGGACCTCTGCGATGAAGGAGGGTAACAGGAGGAAGCAAAGTTTAGTTAGCAAGGAATGGGCATCATTTTGCTACTACGAGGTCAGATTTTCCTGTCGATCGTAGGTTTTTGCGGTTCAAGCAAGAGACAAGAGAGTAGGACAGCCATATCACTTCTACATTTCCTAAATATTTGACAGATGTAGATTAGAAAAACAGCTTGGATTGGAATGGCCTCTCACACACAAGGCACACAGTAAAGTACTTCACTTTTTTGTTCAGTTTGACTGAACCCCAGTAGCAACAATTTGCATTCAAGTCACTCTGTGAAGCATAATTCAGCCAATTTCACCACAACTGTCACTGTAGCTCGCACTGTGTATATTCCAGCTGTTTGCACATTCTTTTGTTGAACTGATTTTGAGTTTATCACTCTAGAGGATAACATTTTTTACATTCTACATTCCTACTGTCGAGCAATCCCACAAAAAAATCCAAACAAATAATAAATCAATCGTACTATCTGCTACTGTCAGTGTGAAAAAGTAGCTTATTCTTCACTGTTGTCCAAAAACTATTAAGATCAGTGAACTGCACTGTTGCTCTGGTTACGTTGCTTCAATCCTACATACGCCACACAGCTATTGTAAATGCTTAACAACTAAATAAAAAAAAAAGAAATAAGTCCCCAACAAATGAACTATTTACTTACACATTATATACTGTATTTGGGACCTGTTTAATAAGATTTATGTTTAAGGAATAAGAAGGAATGAACTGGTTTATGACTGAGAGTCAAAGGATTTGTGGGATGAAAAATACAGAACAATGCTGCCTTTCTTTCCTTTGCAAACAGGATGTTGGTGTGAACACATTCGTGCTGTGTGTCTGTGTCTGGTTGGCCATTAACACCTCAATGATGCACACAAGCATTTGCAGCTTCTCTAACAACAGATTTGATTATTCAAATCAACATATGGTCTTTACTGAGACAAAAAAGAATAATCTGCGATGTATAATCGAGAAAAAAACTAAAAGAAAACTATCGCACAGCGCTGAGATTGAACTCGTATGAAACGAACTGTGTTGGAACATTGTTAAATATGTTTTTACTGCATTTCCTTTATTGCTACAGTTTCATATGATGTAGAGGAAACTGCTGTGGCAGATTTTCACTCTTATGGTCCCTGAATAAAATTGCACCGCTGATGGAGGACTGTGTCTTCCATCTTCCATTTTGATCCTCTGGCATATAATGACATTTATAACCACATTTGAAATGTAACACTATGTCTCTCTTGACAAGTCAAGCATCAATCTTACTTTAAATGAGTTTAAGACCGGAATAGTGGCATACTAATCAGCTGCGCAGTATTGTATCGTATTGAGCATTTACCGTGTGTATGTGTGGACTGATTTGTTTTTGCGTGTGTTTGAACTGTGTGTACTCAAGAGTGAAAATAACAAGCAGAGGAGTCAAACTGTCATCCTCCACAAGCATCCTCTTTCTTTCTTCCCTTTCTCTCCCGGTGATAAAGTGTTATTCTGTCGCTCTGCAAGCAACAAACCCGAGCCCTGGCCACTGAAACCAGCACCCGGGGGATGGTGTGTGTGTGTGTGTCTGTGTGAGTGTGTTGCTGGTGCGTGACGGACACCTATGCCATAATAATGTCACTCACATCCAAGAGGACCAGCAGGCCCCTCCTCTCTCCACTCTACCCTTTCTTCCTCTCTCGCTCTATCCATTCTTTCTTCCTATTTTCTTACTCTGTCTGCCAAAGTCTATCATAGACTCTCACCATCTCCTTCATCCATCCATCACTTTGAGACAGTAACGGTGATGATGTCTGTGGACGTAAATGTACAAAGCGGCATCTACCCTTGGAGGGATGGATGTGTGACAATACGGCGTGACTCTTTTCAGATTCTTCAACAATGAGTGTGTCTGTGAAGGAGGAAATTGATGCTGCAAGTCACCTTCAGGCAACCACAATATGGACACACTTCTAAACATACACTGACACGCGTGTGCTCTGGGACGGAAACGCCACTCAAACTTACATATACATGTAAAACGCACACATATGTTGCTGAATGTGCATACGTGCATGCCTGCATATACAGGAAATGCACACAAACAGACACACATGCACAAAGATAATTAATGGTGGTGGCGAATCCCCCTCAGCTGTGGGAGAGTAAATTGCTTTTTCACCCTCCACAGATTTCAGCCCGCTCATTATGTTGATGATGCCAGAGCCACTCAGAGAAGCACAAACTGTCTGCCACAACCTCCCCCTCCCTCCACTGCCTCCCCCATGTCCCCAAATACAATTACTAGTGCACACATGCGCACAAAGCAGAACTGTAAATTGGTATATATAAATACACACAATTGGGACAAGCACTCGGACAATTCTGAGTCTTTCAACGGAGCATGACGATGTGACGGGGCAGATTTGATTTTACACATATGATGACAAATTTTTGCCATTTGCTGCAGCAAAATTCGGTTTCATCAGCATTATGTGCGTGTGTTTCTACTTTTAGGAGTATTTGTATAATTGCAATCCACATGGGTGAGAAGGTCAAGAGGTGAGGCCATGCCAAGTCTCCTCTCTTCTACTATTTCCGGCTTGCCATTTAATTGTAATGGCTCCCTGTAGTATATTCTGCTATAGCCCTCTTCTCCTCTTCTGTCTTTCTAGTCCAACTCTACTTTACTGCTCTCACTATCATAATTATTATCCGTTTTATTGGTTTATTTGGCATGATAAAATGACCTAGATAAACAAACATTGTCCTACTGCAATCACAACTTGGAGTGTGCAGAACAGTGTCTGAAAAAATCCAGAATACAATTTAAAATCCTTGCCCTTAATGACCAGCTCCATCATATCTTAAAGACCTCATTGTACCATACTGTCCCAAAAGAGCACTTTGCTCTCAGAGTGCAGGCTTACTTGTGGTTCTAGAGTTTCTAGAAATTAAATAGGAAGCAGATTTTTCAGCTATCAGGCTCCTCTGCTGTGGAATCAGTCCACAGTTTGGGTTCAGGAGGAAAATATAGTCTCTACTATTAAGAGTAGGCTATATTTTTTGCTAAAGTTTATAGTTAGGCCTGGCTCAGGAGGCCGTAATGTATGCCTCTATAGGCCTCGGCTGCTGTTGGATTTCACATGATGAACTGACAGCCTTCTCTTCTCTTCTCTTCTCTTCTCTTCTCTTCTCTTCTCTTCTCTTCTCTTCTCTTCTCTTCTCTTCTCTTCTCTTCTCTTCTCTTCTCTTCTCTTCTCTTCTCTTCTCTTCTCTTCTCTTCTCTTCTCTTCTCTTCTCTTCTCTTCTCTTCTTAGCTCTTCTCTTCTCTTCTCTATCTGACTCTATACATTTGTGTATCACTATTTCAAGTCACTAATTCTGTATCTGCTCTTTGTGTTTTGGCCTTCTGCAGATATGTCTGGTTCCGGAGCAGTATTTTTTTTAACTATACTTACAGGCTTCACCAACCTCCCCAGTGTTGATGTTCTCTTATTACTCTGCCAAGGAACGCAGTGCAGTTATGTGACAATCGGCGTACGTTTGTCTGTCTGTCCTTGTGTGCGCAACCATTACTCAAAAACGGAATAACGGATGTGTATGAAATTTTCAAGGATCACTTGATTAGATTTTAGCAGTGATGAGGCTTATAGTCTGTATCCACGGATTTGTTCAAGATTTCTGTATCATTGCAAGATAGCGTCACAGCATCAATGTAACTATGACAACCACTGAATGCTATGTCAGCTGCCTGCTGGCGATCACATGATTGCGATCCTACTACACATCCACCGCTGTGGAATTATCCGTCAGACATCTTAGAGCGACTGAGCAGCCTTGGCAGAGTACTGCGATCTCTGAGTGCTTTTCTTGTTACCTCTTTTCTCCCCTTCACTCTCACACCAACCAGATGAGGCAGATGACTGCTCTCCCTAAACCTGGTTCTGCTGCTGACTTTTGTTGTGAAGTGACAGTATATAATAAAATAAAACCTTACACAGACCCCTTTTTCTTAGTATTCTCTGCAATCCTTCACAATTTTGCTGTGAACTTTGATGAAGTTTTCTGGAAAGTGAAAGCCACACATTTCAGCTTAGCATCACCTCTGAAATTGAAGCCTCTCCCAATTCAAGATGTACAAGTGATCCATTAATTCCAATCCTCCCACTGTTGGTTTACTGTCATTAGTTGCTCGTCCTCGTCCCACTTACAGTCATAGGAGGACCTGCTACTGGGATTTTGTCTAGCTTCAATAAGAGACAATATCTGACATATTTGCTTCCTTTTATTGGATTAGCCAAACGGCGTGCCAATACCTTTCCTGCTAGACTTTCAAGAAGTCACAACTCCACAGCATACCCTGAGAATGTTCTGACTGTTAGCAATCTAAATGCAATCTCTTATGCTACATTTCTTGCAAATTATCATTAATATGGTATTTTTGAAACCTTGAGATTTTGGCTGGACTTTAAAATAAAGTTGTGTTATGTATGAACACTGCTGTTTTGGTTTTCATAGAAATAGCAGGATCAAAATAGATTTTCTCACTGTGATAGGAGACTCAGACTCAGTAGTAAATGAATTTCCTTAAGGTAGTAAAAGCTTGAAACGACTCAAGGAATCAAATAAATAAGCGGAGCGTGTTGAGTCCATACCCTGAAGAACTCCTTAGTTGAGCCTGAGTCCAGTGTCCCGTAGGCGATCTCTGTTTGTTTGGCCAAGTCCTCTGCACTCTCTATAGGCGAGACCATCCTCTCCACGGTGAGGAAAGCAGCCAGGTTGGCCGTGTAAGAGGAGATGATGATGAGAGTGAAGAACCACCACACGCCTCCAACAATACGTCCGGATAGGGACCTACAGACAAGAGAGGAAAGGAGTAAAAGGTGGAATGATGAGGAAGATTAAGAAGGAAGAGATTTGAGCAAAGCAGGGGGAGTTGGCAAGATTAACGAGATGATGAAAAGAGATTACAGGGAGAAATTAGCAGCAGGATGAGGAGGTGAAGGGAGCATGAGGATGAATGTTAAAGGGATGAAAACAACATACGGGAAAGACAGGATGACAAAACAGAAAAGGAGACATAATTTAAGTTGGTTCCCGAGTCAAGGATATGCAACACCAAACACTGCACTTTCACAAAGCGTTTTCTACACCACTGTGTGCATGACTGTAAAACTGACAGTACTGCCAAAGTAATTGTCTTTCAACCCCAAAACCAATTCAGCACCAACAATAACAGGCTACATGAAACAGATTGCAATCTGGGCGCTGCTCCGTCTCTCTCTCTCAACCTCGTTCTCTCTTCCCCTTTTCTCCATGTTTACTCTCTTTATCTACAGCACCAATTGTGAGCAGAGGCATCAGAGTAAGTGGCAATTCATTTTGTTTTTGTTGTTTTTTTTTTCCGTTGCATGAACTTGCTTTCACTGAACAAAAGGAGAGAGAGCAAGCATATTAGAGAACATAAGAGGAAGGTAGGAGGAGGTAACCAAAATGTTTAGCTGCCTTTTAAGTGTGACAGTCGGTAAAAGACCTTGAAATTCTAATGGGCAGAAATGGTAACATAAAACATCTCTGCTTTCGGAAGACTGAGAAAGAAAGTGAAGAGGGTATTCAGTGAGACACACACTTAGGCCCCCAGTTTGGCTTTAATGTATAAAAATGTAAAAGAGCCATCACATTCAAACGGAATGAAAAGGAAAATGTTTTGTCTGTCACTCCACAAAGTCAAAAAAATAGTGAAGTGCAAGTCAAAATTCGTGATAAATATTAACAATTCAATGTTCTTTGTGTTTCTCAAAAATGTCTGAGGTTTGAGAATGTTTTACCTTGACAAACATAAGTCCCAGTCAGAGAAAAGTCTTCAGGACCATCAAGTGACAATTTCTAATTGGAAACTGGGCTGGTTTAATTTATATATAGTTTGTATATATATATTTTTATTTATATACACAACACTTACTTATTCATTATTGCCTTTTAGTTGCTTAATTACACATCCAGCAGATGTGGACTCATCTGGAGTTGTCTCTCTGGACAAAAGAATGTATGAATGCAAGTCCAATAGGAGAAGAAGAAGCCTTTATTAAAGAAGAAGATTTGTCACAAATTAAATTAAAGTACTGTGAAATATTGTTTTGTGCAGTGCATGATCAGCCTTGATAAGCCACCTCTGGAGCAGACAGAGTTAAAGGCCAAGCTCAAGGGCCCAACAGTGATAGGCTGGCAGAGCTGTGACTTGGACCCTTATAATTTGCAGGGGTCAGCAAACCAGAGTGCAATGGTTGAACCGTTTTCTTAATCAAGATATCTCCTCTCCTCTATTGGTAAGTATCCAATAGTACATTCACTGTCTTTTAGCTCTGATGTTGGTCTCCACCACTTTTCTGCTAAATGCTTAATTTGTTCCCTGGCTGGTCGCAAACTGCTTCCGTCTGTTGTTTGGTGCTGGGCAGGTAGTGTACAATGAATTATGCTTTCAGAATCAGAATCAGAAAGCCTTTATTGCCAAATGAGTACACACAAGGAATTTGACTTGGGGTATAGAGAGCAGTGCCTAGCAACAACAACGGACAGTGAAAGAATAAATAAACAAATCTAAACCTGAGAATTCCAAACAAGAAATGCTACAAGTGTAAGTATAAGAATCAGTTACGATTCAGTTACCTGTTGCTGCTGGAAACAATATCCCAAGAGCTGTACAGTTGTGAGGCAAAAAAAAACCCCAAACCCCAAAAACAATGAACTAAAACACATGAGCTGAGGTAAAGTGCTTAACTGGATGAGATTTGGGTTCCATACGCAGCTTTTTTAGACATGATCATTTGGTCTATTGTTATTTTAAAAACATTGATTACAGCAACTTTAGCTAAATTTGGGTGATAATCAGGTCCTCTTAAATGCAATCAGAAAACAGAGCCTAATATTTCCTGGACAAGCAGCTGTTTGGTGATAACACCACTCAGTTATTTTTAGGAAGGGCCTGGTATTAAGGAGAGAGAACAGCAGTGAGAGAGCTGCGAGGTGCATTGACGCCTGACTTGGAATAAATTGTCACCTTTTGGAGCAACTCCGCATTCTGCTGCTGTTCACAACCCAGCACACCTCTTAATCCTCACACACACACACCACACACACACAAATATGAACTGATAGCGTTGTCCTTGAGACATTGATCTGTTTGCCTGAATTAATGAACCTGGCGTATACTGTGATAGATTCTCCTGAGAAAGAGTTGTTAGGTTTTGTTTTTACACTTATTAGGAGACAACAGAAAGTTTTATTCCCAATCGTGTGAAACTTTTAGATGAATTGACAGAGACAGATGTGTATAATGGCAAAGACAGAGACTCATAATCTCATAATATAGCAATATCAGCAATAATATCACTGCTGATGTTTGTCCCCGAGCTCAGAAAACAGGGTCAGGGCAGGTGACAGGGATCAGGAAGAGGAGGAAGGAATATGGATGGCATATTTAGAAACTCATTTTCATATGTTCTACAGGGTCTCCAGCAGAGGCCAAACGGGACGTGCGATCTGATTGGTTAGCTGGTAAACGAGCTGTGACAGCATTTTAATCTGGCCAGATGGAGTGAGTCTGTGATGTGAGCTAACATCCACACTGCAAAAGAAGAGGGAATAAAGGCAGAGCAAAGCAGGGGAGGAGGACATGAGGGCAGACAGAAAGACATGGAGAAAAGAGCAATACACTTCTCTGTGGACACTCTGTTAAGTATGCTTACAGCGGTTACATTATTACCAAAATGCAGCAAAATATACGGCTTTCTTAACGTAAACCTGTTGGGTCTGAGGGCTGAGATGTGCATTGATTTGTGTATTCAGGATTGTCCACTTTAAGTGACTGAACATGTAAGGAATCCGCTGAAGTTTCAGTTACACTTTATTGATCACTGAAGCAAAATTTGTCCTCTGTAACTGACCCATTCCGAATACTGAGAGCATTTGGCAGCCACAGTGTGCTGCCTGGGGACCAACTCTATTTCTGTGGCTGGCGCTTCAGACAAGACCAATGACAAGAGAGTTTAGGTAAAACTTGACTTTAACCTATTGCTGTTTTGTATTCATAAACGTTACATGAACATTTATTAAGTGATATACAGAATGGAGATGTATGCTGCCTTTATTAATGTATTTGACATTCCTCCCATGGGCTGGTGTATGAGTAGATAATTAATGTGAGAGCATGTAATGAATGCAGTAAAACACAGTTCTAATAGTATTAAACATATCTGCATCGGAGCAGTTATAGTTGTTGAGAGACTATGCATTAATGAACATGTTTAATATCTTTAAAGCATCCATATACTATGTAAAACTAACTAATCTCAAGTCTTATGAAACATGTATTTAGGGTTTGTATAATGCTTAAGAATGCTAAGTATATGGGTTTAAAAGCAAGTGACTGAGCCAATAAAAAACAAAACAAAACTGAGGGAGCCAGAGGAAATATCAGTGAACACAAAACTGTTAATCAGCAGTTGGACTGATGCTGTTAGAGAACAGACTCTGAAGTGGGAAAGCGGACACAGTTTTTGAATTAACCAACTGTTCAGTGAAGATTAACTTATTTCGTGGCCCTTGTTTTGAGTTGGCAATCAAGTCAGTTTGTCAGTTGGATACAGCAACACAGAACTTCAAGTAGTTCTTTTTTCTCAGTGAACACAAACAGTACAACTAAACCTCAGAACACAGAACTGTTTATATAAGCCAGAACACATTATTCACATCTGTTACACATTCCCGCTGTGTAAAGGAACAAATCTAGTTTCTCATTTTCACAACAATTCTGAAGTCCGACTTCTGAATGAAAACTTTCTTCAAAGCACGTTTACACAATCTGTTGTCTTGTTTTTGCATTAGAATTGTCATCCCAAACTGAATAAGTGCTGCATTCATCAACACCAGGCTGCATTTCCAGCTGTATTCCTTGACAGATGAATTTCTTCGGACCATAAATCTACCTGCAGCAGCCGAATGCATACAGTGCATTTTTGTAACAAATTTATTTAGAACAGAGACAAGATTAAATTAAACTTATTCCCTTGACATGCTCATGAATTTAAGATAAAAAAAAACACATGTATCTTGTCAACTGCAGCTGGAGTAAACGTTTCAGAGCAAACACCAATGTTAAATCGGAGAGTAGAGTTACTCATTCGGTCAGCCTCAGAGTTTTTAGTTTTACTTGCGCTTATTGTTCTGCATTTGTGTGGATTGTATCTTTGGCTTTAAAAA
Organism: Amphiprion ocellaris; assembly: GCF_022539595.1. Lineage (NCBI taxonomy): Eukaryota > Metazoa > Chordata > Actinopteri > Pomacentridae > Amphiprion > Amphiprion ocellaris. Next base: position 9,540,506 of record NC_072772.1, read on the forward strand.
AATACTTCTACTTTGCAACAGATTGGGTGAACACTTATTTGAAACTAATTGACCTTCTTCTGCAATAAAACATTAACAAAACACAATTTCAATGAGATCTAATTTGATTTTCATTTTTCTCTTAATGAAACACAGCAAAAAGTGTAGTGCTGTCAGAGCATGCCAAAACAACACCCAATTTTCTCCCACAAAGAAGCAACAGAATATTTGCAGTTGGCAAAGCCATGTGCAAGTTTTCAATCATTAATCATTAAAAGCTTGTGTCCAACAAGGGAGCTGATAAAAATACAAAACAATGGAAAGATCAAAGCTGTATTTACATGTAAGGTAATATTGATTGATTTATAATGTCAACTCATGCACTGAGCAACATGCAAGGAAACATTCCACCTTATAAGTTGCGGAAAGCTGCTAGTAGAGAATCAGATAAGATTTTTTTAAACAAATAGCAAAGATGAAAAGGCAGCACACATCCTTTCAGTTATCCTTCATTCTTCTCATCATTTCTTTATTTGTGATGCATTTGCAAAGAAGTATTTCAAACGCAGCCTGTTGAACTTGGACAGCTTGTGCTGCACCCACAATGCCTGCAGGAAATGAAAGCTTGCTTCGCTACATTTGTTAGATGAGTTTGACCTCTGTCTGCACTGCAACTTTTGCTCAGAATAGACGTTTCAAATGCAGCTTCAATTGCTTGGCACAAGTAAGTAAATGGAGTCATTTAAAACACAAACTACTTGTGTTAATTTGCTTGCATTGCTTAATGACACTAATTAAAACCTACCACATTCACAGTTTTATTTAATACTATTTAATGGCTGTTTGGCTGATAATATTCTTAAAGTGATGAAAATATTCATTAAGTCAGTCTAGTATTTGATCATGTGGCCAGTTTTAGTTGAATAATGCATGCAAACTTGCACAGTGATGTGTCAACTTTAACCTTTAAAATAAGCCACATATAACTGTGCATGTGCCATAGTTCAGTGCAGAACTTAAACAAACAGCACGACACATCTGTAAGATTTAATGCTCATGGTTTAACTTTAAAATCTCAGACACATTGTTGTAAAACCTCTCACGGTATTTACACTACGTTAAGATACACCACTAAAATATGCTTCAGATCTTAGATTTCGCAGACTTTCACTGTATGTAATTCTTACTAACCATGGTAACCCCTACAGCTGCAGTTTTACAGTTGTTGATTTATTAGTTCAGAAAGATGCATTCTTCAAAATGATGTGTCCATAGACATATTACTGTAAAAAGGCAGAGATCAGCAAATGTACGGAATCTGGATTTTTGCACTAAGCCACTGACCAACCTGCCGTGTTGTATGTGGCTGACTGGTGCTTTTAATCTAAGACAGAAAACCTAAAATGGTTCTGTATCTCTGGGGACTTGATGGACAACCATCGTACAGAGGACAGGAAAATAGATTGGCAGGGCACAGCATGATTAACACCCTGTCTATTTTGAAACGTGTAGTCCTTGATTTGTTTGTATGTGTGTGGGAGTGTGTGAATGAAAAAGAGAGAAGGGGGGAGGTATTAACCAGCGTCTGGCCTTGGAGTGAAGTCAGAGAAACATGTTTGCCTTCTGGTGCTTGATTTAGATGAGACCATGTGTGAGAAGTTGCAAGCATGAACGACTATATGCGTATGTGTTCACATGCGCTCATACATTACACTGCTGCAACGGTGCACTTTGTTCAACATGGGTGATCTTTAAGAGTGACGCCTTTGATTGTTCGTGTGACACGTCTGGATGAGTGTACCACCCGTGTGTGTAGTTTCATACTATGTGTTGGTATGCAACAGGCGAATCATTCTATAGCGGGTCATGTATCATCTATGATAGCCAACAGATTGCCTCCCCAATCCTCTGTGTGAAAGATTAATGGCATGCTGTTCCTCTTTCCCTCTCACAAACACACAAACACACACATACACAGACTCACAATGTTCTGAGCTATGCAGTTTCTTTCGGGATATTTTCACCTGACGGAAGTGATTGCAATGTTCAGCTGTATGTGTGTGGATATTATCTTACGTGTGTTTTATTTTTACTCCAATACGTACGAAAGAGAGGATCAACTTTAGGCACCTCACTTAAAAACTCCAATCAATAACTCATTGGAGAAACATGTTACTTTACTTTCATTGCACACTACAGCTTCATCAAAGGTGCATTTAAACACCTCTGTATCATCCACATGCACATAGCTTTCCAGTTAAGCTGGGATCACAAGACGTGTTGCATCAAGCGATGGTGACAGGCATGTTAACAAATATCCAGTGTGTGATTTAGTTGCGTGGCTGATGTTTTGGGAAAGTGAATCATGAATGTTTGATTGTCCTTCATTCTTCTTGTCTTCTCTCTCTTTTATCTATTTCCTACAGTGACTACAGGTATGAACTAAAGTGAACTGCCTGGTTGATTATAAAAGACAAAAAGCTGGAATAAAGACAAACGGATACACATGGAAAAATCTGATTAATAGATGAAGTGCAGGGCTTTTAATGAAGGGAGTAATAAAAGGAAAATAATAAGAGGCATCATAAAAGTGAAGGAGGAGGCAGACTCTCAGGGAAACAGGAGCACTGAAAGGATTATTTATGTAAAAAAAAAATTACCTGTGAAATTAATAAACACACTCAGTCAGCATGAGTGGGTTCTAATCTGTGACCTTGAGACTAATCATTAATTACTCAGTAAGCTCTGGTGCCCCACTGCAGTAAGTTAGTCATGCCATTAGCTGGATCTGTTGCTACCATTAACTATTCAACACACCCACAGCCACTTGCTCAATACTTACACATGACACTCGCAAACACACACTCGTGCACGGACACACACTCCAGAAGTGCGCGAGCGCACAGCGGACCCACACGCACACCACAATACACGCACGTAGTACACAAGAGATGAAAGCTGTAATTTCAGATGTTTATTGACAAAGACAGATCCAATCCCTGTGAGATGTTCATTGATGATCAGTTTACCTCTTTCTCTCCCTCCCTCCCTCTTTCTCCTGCATTCGCTCTGACTCTTTCTCACCATAGTCACTTCTGGAAAAAATGTATTCATATCCACTCGTTAAAAATTCCTGCACCATCACCTAACCGTCCATCACTTCATTGCCACCCTTTGGTTTGTGACCAGGCCAATCGCCGGCATTAGAAACAGAAAATACCCGGGCAGGAAGATGACAGGTGGGTGGTACAAATGCATCATCAAGGTCACTCTGACAATGTGTGTGGGGATGTGTAAATATGTTCATGTCTGCTGCCAGCCATTACCTTGTGCTAAAGTGGAAAGGTGAAGGAAACACAAGTCGGTGTGTTTAAAGGAGAAGGAGTATGTGGGCTGCTCAAGAAAATTGCTCCCGCATGCATGCAGACATGCCAAGACACTGGAAACATCAATTAACAAAAGTGGCAAAAAAAAGAGGTGGAAGAGGATGGGAGAGAGGAATTACAAGGAAAAATTCAGACAAAACACAAGGATAGATAGATAGATAGATAGATAGATAGATAGATAGATAGATAGATAGATAGATAGATAGATAGATAGATAGATAGATAGATAGATAGATAGATAGATAGATAGATAGATAGATAGATAGATAGATAGATAGATAGATAGATAGATAGATAGATAAAAAGAGGACAGCAAAAGTAGGAGTAGCTGAATAGGAGTGTGTTATGCTGTGTCTTCCAGACTGCAGAGATGACTGCAGCACAGAGCGAGGGACCCACACTGAATACCAATGGACCTACTATGGCAGCTCAATACACAATACACATAGTCTCATACACATACAGAGCATGTAGAGTCACACAACCGGCGTCTGCACATGGACCACTTGACTGACAGACGCTCTTAAAGGTTATATGACAACACCTAACACAGGCCAGGGGATATGTGTGCTTTAAAAAAAAACACTAATGCACTGTAAATACCCGACCAGGTAGACTGCAGAGCAGACAAACATACCGTCAGACATAAACGTATACAATAGACAGAAAGGCATTGAACCAGTCTGTAAGAAAATCTCCTCCTGCAGAAGCTGCCTCCTTCCCTTTATTCCCAACTCCACAGTAAATGTCAACCTCAATACTCTGATCCCCGCTGACTGGCCGAGGATGATAAAAGTGGCAGGATGGAGGAGAGGGGGGATAAAACAGAGCGAAAAAAGGAGCATCTCGCGGTCAGGGCAGACATATGGGAGATGAAAAATGTAAAGTTGATGTGCAGAAAAATGCTATGAATTGGGTTGTGGTTGGCCTGTCCATCAAGTGGGTAGTATCAAACAATTGAAATCCGTTTTTAGCATCTTAACCTGGATAATACCCAGAGAAAATAAAGCAGGTATAGCAGAATGAATACAAGATGTACAGCTTTTAAAAGACGTGTGGAGATCAACAGTTAAAACAGCTGATTAATTTGCACTTTGGTGTTATGGTATTATTGCATTACAACTCAAATGATATCACTTCTCTGGACTTTGTGTCATGGCATTCAGTACCATATATTTCATTCTTTACCATTTCTACCTTATATAGTAGAACTTTTTAATATACATATTTTTTTTTATCAGTGATGCATACAGAAGGTATAGATGTGAAAAAACAAGTAAGGAACATGTAAGAAAGTGTTGCACAAGCAAAAAACTTGACATTTTTAGTCCTTTTCACAATTTTAATGAAAAGGAGATCAATCACTTGACACATTAGTACACTCCGCATTCATCACACCTTCGAAACCTAAAATTAGAGTCAGGAGTTCGAAATTAGGTGTCAATGACAAGAGCCTCCCTGGGGAGTGAAAGGTGAAACGTGTTGTATTTATGAAAGCAAAATCATCCACAAGTGGCAGAAGTTTCAACTGAGCGACAGTTTTTCCATGTTTTCCATCAATTTCAGGCCAAGAGCAGACCGCTTGTTCAGAATAAACGCCTCCGAGAACCAAAAATTCAGAAAACAGACGGCAAACCTGCATGGAGGCTTGGAAGGAAAAAAACTTTGCTGCCCAAGTAAAACATTATAAAACAACTGGCGATAAAGATATGGACAAAGAACAGGTCAAAATGTCCACAGGAAATTATAATTTAAATAAACATAAAACATTTTTTAGCTGAAGGGATTTTGTATGAAAGAGTGAGCAGATGTCAGAAGCTGTTGTGCAACCAAGAACTACTTTTATTAAAAGGGAAATATTTGTTTCTTTAATCACTTCCTTACTTTGTTCACAGAGAAAATGTGTTCTTTTCTGAGTAATTAGTTGATTATATTATTTGTCGATATTGCTGTACAGCTAACATAAGACAAATATGTGTGAAAATGAAAATATTAACATTCTGTGATACATAGCATGTTAACAAATGCATACATTCCCAAAAAGAGTAATAACAGTAAATGTTCAATATGGAGTATGTCAGACAGAAGGAAACTTGACAGAATTGCAGCAGGACTGTAGGAATACATTCTGTGATATGATAATTCTGTATCTTTGGTGTTGCTGTAGCACATTTCTGCTGTCAGGTGTGACTGGAGTTAGCATTATGATTTTGCCTGCTTGCAAAGGTGAACAAGGGAATGGGAGATTAAAGGAAATGAAGTGAGGAGATAGAAAAATGATATGACATTATGATATGCATGACACGTCCCCTTTTCTACGGGCATGATCTAGTGTAGCTGCAGAGCACAGTGTCACAGAGGCTCATCCATCACATAGTTTTATGGCAAAACGCCTGGTTGGCAGGTTTATTTCTTTCTTGCATTAGTGAATCCAGTGACTAACTCCTTGACCATTATTCCTTTATATTTTCTTCCTCTTCTTACAAAGTCATGGGTTGAAGTGGAATGTTAATAAATAAATACAAGCCGAATTGAAGATTCGAGAGCTTTTTGTTACAAGGACAACAACCCAACAAATCGCACGCTGAAGGCCTCAAAATCTGGCTTCTTTGAGCTCCATTTTTAAGTACAATGTTAAAAGATAAAAGGGAGAAGTATAAAGGAGAGGACACACGTCAGTAAAGCCTCACCACTCCCTGCAGCACACACTTCAGCTCACCTGAAGACAGATTAGGAGAGACAATGACAAATTTCTCCTGCTTCAGTCTCCTTCACTACAATCAGCGGCTAGGTCAGTGTTGGGGAGGTGAGGCTCGCTAAATGCCACAAGTAATGGTTATGATGATTATCATGACGTGGCGATGAACAGTGTAGCAGCAGATGCATAGGTTGAACAAAAAAAGTGAGCAGAGCATCACAGAAAAAACAGATGAGTGCACATTCTGTTATTCTAAAAAATACTAATTATAGTCACTTTAACCCCTTGATACTAACTGGTCCAAATATGGACTGAGTGAAAATACTGCAGCTGTATTTTTAATGGCATCAGCTTGTTCTGAAACAGAGTTGACAAACTATACATCCTCCTTTGAGTAAAGCTATTTTTTCTCTAAAAAGGCTGTAAAATTGAGATATTCTAAGATTTTTTATGTTTTCTTGTAGTGAGACTTGTCACCGTAGCAACCCAGAAAACAAGAAGAGCTTTATGGTAACCATTTGCATGGCTGTATTTTTACCTAAACCATGACCTCCTGCTAAACTTAACTGAGTAGTTATGATGCCTGAATTGAATCAAGTAGTTTTGTGGTGAAAATAAAAACAAACAGCAACTGAAAACACAACAAACTGAAACCTCAGTCTCCTGGTTGAAATTCCTGTATTGTTCCAAAAACTACCTTTTTTGCTCTTTTTGTGTTTTTCTTGTTCAGAGCAAAATAAATTCAAGAGTCATGTGATTTGTTGTCTGCAGCACTGAATGGTCTGACTGCACTTCGTTATCATTTTGTGATAAAGGGAAAAATGTTTTGGCATTTATGTATTTCTTTAAAAGAATTACAGTCATATTGTGCACAACTAAGCGAAGGGTACAGTAGCAGCGTTCCTGCAAAATTGCATCGGGAGGAATTGCTTTGGTGGAACGTTTGCAGAAACTGATGCAAATTGTCACCATAATAGCCAATATGCACAAAACAAAACAAACAAAACAAAAAAAACTAAAAGTATCAGACCTAGCTTCCTGTGTGATCCTATTCCCTGCTATAATTTAAATTTTTGCTGTGGTAGGTAGCTAGCACGGAGGTTGCTGTTTTTTCCATAGCAAAGGAGATTTTGAACATTAATGACTATAGTGGAAGAGGAGGAGAGATTAAACTTGCAAGTCATGTGATGTGGGCACAAGGTGACAAATGTGGAAATTTGACAATTTTACAGCCTTTATTGTGAAACAAATAACATTATTATGTGAGGCTGCTTTGTCCCAAGCACATATACTATTTTGAATGTGCTGCATGCTTATTTCACTGTAAAATTCCAACAAACAATGTTATTCTTAGCTTACACAAATTATTAATATAGTATAAGGATCACAGAGCAGTCTGTGTGAATAAATGTGCAGCTGAGAGGTGTCTCTTCATTTCTGCTGCCACCATTGGCACATTTTGTTCTTTGAGCGCTCTCACCTCACCTCGACCTTCTCCTCCTCCTCCTCATTAGGAAGCAGTGATTCAACACTCACTATGTTCCCGTACTGTCAATACTGCAATTAGGAGATGTGCATCTCCAAAGCTCTGTTCTGGAGACAACAGGGGGTTGCATTCCCTGATCCAAATCTGCAGCATGTTTCCATCAGTTTGCTGCGCAGTCGTCCAGGGAGTAGAGCATCCACTAAACAGAGCAGTACAGCCGGTCATTGCACTGTGGTTTATCTCATGACATCAAAATTGTAATATATTAGACATCACACTGAGTTTAAGTGATAAATTAATACTGTGAGTCTTTATGAGAAAGAAATTGCAGACTGAAATTTGAATTCAAATGTTCTGTCATGTATAAAAAGTCCACCAGATAAAATACAATGAAGGAGAAGAAGGAAAAACTACTCAAATGACAGATTTCTCACTGTAAGAATATAATCTGGCACTTATGACTGCAGTAATCCTGGCCTATGGAGGAGTTGTGTTGTACTGGAAGTGACGGGGCTTTGTGATTAATATGACGAACACTAGCTTCATGTTAAGTATCACATTATCGCTGTGACAGCTGTAGCTTATGCACAGGGCCTGCAAACAACGGAGAGGTCTGTATGTGTGTGTTGTGTTGCTGTGAAACTGTATAGAGGGTGTTTTTTTTCTTCATGTGTGTGTAAGCAAAGTCGGTGTATAAAGAGTCTGTGTGTTGATGTGCATGCTTGTGTGTCTTTGAGGATGTGTGTGTGTGTGTGTGTGTGTGTGTGTGTGTGTGTGTGTGTGTGTGTGTGTGTGTGTGTGCAGCTGTTGTGAGTGTTATTCATTTTGTGCTGGGGCCAGAATTGGCCTGTCAGTCACAGTAAAGTGGGGAGGAGAAGGAGACGACAGGTGTCGGGAAGGGGAGAGAGAAAAGAGAGGGAGTGTGAAAGAGATGGATGAAAGAGCCAAAGAGAAGGGCAGAGGAGCATAAGAGGAGGAAGAAAGTAAAGTTGGTCCAGCTGATGAGAAACTTTTGTTCATTCCCCAAAAGAGAAGCGCTAATGAGGATGGAGTAGAAATGTTCAAGTGGTACTTACGTAAACTAGTTTTAGAAACACAAGAAGAGTCCTTGAAGAAGATTATTGGGAAGCATGCCAGTAATATCTTGGTTTAAAGACTGGACAGGAATCAATGTCAACATTGAGAGAGGATTTGTGGGATTATTGAAATCAGCAAACTTTTCATACACACAATAAATGTACTACATCGTGAAAATCCATTTTCATTGTGTATTGTTATTATAAACATTGAGGAGTAAAATAAAAGTTGTTAAGTTATGAAGCCGTTTACTTCTGTCATTTCTCAAGCCTCCTCACAACTAAATTACCTCCCGGCTTCACAAGCCTGTGAGAATTTTACTGAGCTGCTGTGTTCCAACTGAGGAACCAGTAGTCGTCTAATTCAGATTTATAATCCTGCTGCATTACTGTCTGCTGCTTGTGAGATGAGCCTTTCCGAAAGAACAGCTGCCTCTCAGTCCACCAGGATTATTTACTTTGTAGAGCTGTTTTGCCTAAGTTTAAAACGTCTCATCTACAAGCAAAGCACATCAAGTATTCTGTTGTTGACTGCAGATATGAACACAAGAGTCTTACGCACTCCCAGCATCTAAGGAACTAGATTATTTTCATTTAATCCACTGGATTACTTTTACCATTGATGGCGATGTCACAACAAAAATAGGACAATCCTTGGTGTTAGCAAATTGTATGACTAACGTGACTAACGTTACTATTAGCTTTGACGGTAAGTTCACGGGTCAGAACCGTGTGAAAACTGTATCTTGTCTAAGGAACATTTAGAGATGAACCAATGTGAAACCAGCAAACAAGGACTGGTTGGGTCACTGTGTTTTCATGTCACTTGCTGTGATTCAACTTCAGCCACTGTTTACAACTGTTTGCTTTTCTCCTGCTCTGTGCTAACATATACTCCTTGTTAATACAGACAAATTCCCAGGAAAGCCTTTTTCATTTAAATGTTCTTCCAGTTTTTGTTTTCAGACAATGGAATGAGTATCAAATAGATGGCAAAGCAGCCCATTTACATTAAATGTTAACCAGCAGTCACTTCAGAACCATTTCCAAGCTGCTGCTCTGCACCACCAAACTACTACTTTCATATTGACAGCATTGACTGACAAACTCACCACACATGAGTTCAAAACAATGGCTATGCTGTTAAATGATTGCTCACAGAGAAAGTTAGAAGTGACAGAAAGTCCTGGTCTCACACACTAATTCACATCTGTGTCAGTTGCTGTGCAGTCAACTATTTTGCTCCATGCTGTCAATCACAGAGGCAGAGAGAGTCTTCTTCCTGAAGAGAGCATGAACTGCCACAGTTCAGCTGCATTTAAATCTACAGACACTGAAACAGCTTGTTTATAACAGGGCTTAAACCTGTGGTTATACAGTCATGGTGAAATAATCAATCTTTGCAGTATTTTGTGCTGAAATATTGAAAAACACATTCTGGGGACATGTTAGATTTTCACTACTTTGCTGTGGTCATTGCTTAAAATCCTAAAAACTTACCTCTGTGTATCAGAGGTACAGATTTTGATATTTTCTTTTCCATGTAAAGAATCCGTTCATGCCTTAAAATGGCTTAGATGTAACTGCCTGTTACAATCTACAGTTCTATCTAGGTTAAAAATGCTCAGCCATGTCTTTGACTGTTTATTTTGCTCATGATGTGTCTTCTAGCATATAAAAAATACTAAATGGACATGTTAAGTTCACTTAAAAATTTGATTTTCTTCAGATGGGGTCTTAAATATCACAGTAGTAGGGCCGCATAATCAAAAATGTCATAAATGTATGTATTAAAAGTAAATTTGAACTTCAGCTTGTCCTACAGCACAATGTGAGCTCCTAACCACTTTATAAAAGCTTCCTCTGAAGCACAACTGCTTACATTTTTTTTCCGTCTTTCAGTTCATCACCGATCAGTCTTTTCCTTCATTTGTTTTGATGTGAAGTTCTCCCTGCTGCTCCTTAGATTTGCTCCCTAAAGGTCTTGAGGATGCTGGCTATGAATATTTCACTAAACTGCATTCTCAGGTTATCAATAATAAAATACCATATTCTTATAAATATTCTAAAAATACAGCTGGACTGTGCCTCTTCAGTGGTGTATTAAATATTCATACACACCTAGCAAGCAGCTAAATCCTCCAACACAACAGACCATGGACACGACTGCTGGACTGTGTGCAGGTGTTTTTTTTTTTTTCTCACTTTTATCTTTTTGTATGTGTTCACATTTGTGTGCATTTGTTTTGTGTCTAGCACATCTTAAGTGTCTGTCAGCACACAGTGTCTTGGTGTATCAGTCCGGTTTGGTGGAAGCTAGAAAAGTGCTGAGAGAGGTGATTCACATTGTCAACATTCTGAATCACCACAGTCTAATACTACAGCACTCCATCATTACAGACAGTTAAACAGACGCATACACTCTCCACAGCCCACACACACTTCCTGTATACAGCCTCAAATAGTACTCCTTACGCTCCCGGTCACACGTGTACACAAATACGCTCTTTGACTGAAACACACATCATTTTGGTCCCTTACCGTGGCGAGATGTCGCAGCCCTGTTGCATGAAGGCTCCCAGTGAGAACCACAGGGAGTTGAAGATGCCAAACTCATTGGGAGGTTGATCAGTGGGGCCCTGCTCAGTGGCTCCCTCCTCTGGTTCCTCTGCATGCCACTCATATGGACTGAAGCGACTCACCTGAGACAGGATAAGCAGAAAACGTGATAATTTTGAGCACAGAACGACATAAAGAGCCAAAGACGCCCATCAAAATAACAAATCAAAACGTATTAAAGGTCCTGCATGCCCACACAGCTGTTTTTCTGGCTGGTTAAATTGGGTGGACTTTAATGCCACCAGACTCCAGTTGCTAAAATGGATGTTCTAATGAGCCAAAATTGTTGAATCACTCATGTATTAGTTAAATAGGTGTGCAGGGCCTTTAAAAGCAGATTGTAGTAAATGAAGAGCAGGATGAGTGCATTTAGCAACTATTATCATGCGTACAATAAAGAAATCCTTGGAGGGTGTCTTTCTGAATAATGTAAAAGAGTAAATGCCTTTGAATACTCAGACACTTTTGTATAATAGGCTATGCGTCTGCAGTTTCAGTATGTGAAAGTGAGCATAGCTTAAATATCTCACATCAAGTATTTGCACATCTTGCACACAATGCTCTCTGTGATGCCTCAAAGTATCAAATGATTTCCCAAAAGACTTTTTTTTTTTAAATAGAGTAAATTATTTTCTAGTTAAGACCGTAAGGCAATGTCTTCATAGTGGAAGAATTAATTACTGCACATAAATATTGAAGGGTTTTAATAATCTGCAAAACATATAAACAGTGAACTCTAAGAGAAGCATCAAGACAGCATGATAACACATAGTTACTATATGGTCAGAAAAGTGCACCGAACAGTCAAGAAAGGAGACTCAACCTCTTGTTCTGTGTTGACCAAACTGATTTCTGGTCAACAGCAAATGCGACCTAATTGGACATACAGGATCAGGAGGTCACTGTTTCAGACATATGCTTATTTGGCCTCTAAACAAAGGATCTATTCTCTCATCCTCCAACCTCAGGCCTTCAATTACTCTTCTGTTACAATCCTGCAATCCAACTCAAGTGCTGACTTCTATTTCATAACAATCACTCACCAAAAACAGCACAACGCTGACTCCAATGTAAGCGAACACTATGCACATCCAGATCTCGTAGGCCAGTGGGTCCAGGAAGGAGAAAACACCTGGTTTGGATTTCTGTGGCTTCTTGATCATGATGGAGATCCCCAGAGACATGAAGGGCTTGGAGAAGTCGATCACCTCCTCCCTCACCAGAGTGATGGTCAGCGGGGCCACAGCAATTTCTGCTTTCTGCAGAGAAACGGGGGCGGGCCGGAGAGTTCATCTCAATCACATTATAATGCAGATAATCTGCAGCGAAGGCACATATAACAGGTAAGTGATAGTGAATGGGAAACGGCCATGAACAATGCAAAGGTAGCACAGAGGGGAGCTAGTATCGCAAGTGAGAGAAGGAGGAGAGGAGGGAAAACCAGAATGACAGAGGAGTAATTCATACAATACGAAGGCATGATAGTGACACATCCAGAATATAAATTAGTCAGCAAGGTTTCACACACATTTGCATTTGCACGCACACACACATACAAAATCTGTAGAAGAATCAAAAACAGCATTCATTCAGCACTCTGAGCATCTGAAAAGCTGCATGTGTCTAAACGTCTGCAGTCGTAACGGAAAAAAGCTACAATAGCAGCATATCAAATAACAAGTTTTCCTTCGCTACAAAGAGTGGAGATGTTGTAATGCAAGGAGAACAAACAGCAGAGGAAAAACAACGAAGTAATATAGGAAAGAAAACAGGGAGGAGAGGGCAGGGGAATATCAAAAACCCTCAACAGGAAGACAGATGAAATAAATCAGAGCTAGAAAGCCCGAGTCAAAACTACACAATGAAGTGTTGAAATCTTACAAATGTATTTTCTCTATGCAGAACAAGAGTGACAGGGGAGTCATGAGAAAGGACTGTGAGTGTTTGGAACAAATCAGACTTGATTAGTCGGTGTAACCGTTCTGCTGTGTCACCTTCCACTACGGGTTCTGGAGCATAATTAATTCCGTCGCTGTTCTGCAGCAACGTCTCCACTTTCAGTCTTCCACAAAGTGACGACTGACATTGTCTTCTGCATGTTGATAAAGTTTGCATTCTGGCAGCAGTGTGAAATCTCAGACTGCACATGAGAGACCATGGCGTAATTAGCCGGCTTGGCAAGTTTACAAAAAAACATAAGCGAAGAATACTTGACAGCATCTCTGCAGGACACTGATGAAGGATATGCAGAGCCTGAGACAAGTTTATGTACTGCAGGAAACTTATTTTGAACAATTCTCAGTTATTGTGGAATTTATAGCCAGTTTATAGTATAGCACATTTTAAAAGATCATAATGTGTGTGTGATCTAATTTCAAGCGCATATTTCAATCAGCAAAAGTTGAAAACAGATCCAACACTGTAACTGCAACTGTTTTCTATCCTTACCCCATACACAAGCTCGCCGACCATCCCATTCCATATCTTTGTCTCTGGATCCCTGGCTCCGTATTTCCCATCTGGCACAATGGAGATCTTGTATTTGATCCCGATGTGTTTGGCGATCTCCGAGGCCAAGTCCACACAGTATCCCTCATACTTGTCGTTACCTTCATAAAGCTCCCAGTTCTTCTTCAGCATCACATACGGACCTTCCTACAAAAGCAGCATAAGGGGAGAAAGACAACTGTTTGGAGGAACATGGCAGCACAGATCAAGAGGAACCAACAATTTGGTTGTGAACAAACATCCAGTGGAAAACACAAAGAAAAGAGGGTGTTTTTCTTGTAAAAAAATGAAGGCATATACATTTTCAAAAGAAACTTGTATTACTTTTTCAAACATACCCAGAAGGACAGAGTGCTACACAATAGACCAATGCAATGCTGCAGACTGAATTCAGCTCTACTTTAAGTGGAAATGAGCATATGTGAAAGCTGAATTTTGGTCTCAACAATAGCATTTTAAAATATATGCACATGATTTTACATGTAGGATCCATCATCACACGCCTACATCTTTATGTCGATGGATGTTTTTGCAACAGTTTGAGAGGATAAACATTTCACATACAAACCGTCTTTTTGGAAAAACACAGCAGCCACCAAAACATGATGGAAACAGTTTGACAAAATGAGAAAAATATTACAGCTGTTTAAAACACAATGTCTCAGGTAGGTGTTTTATATCTTGTGTTTCTGACTTCCAGCCCCTTATTTTATCGTTTGACTCCACACGACTCCGCTGGGACCTTTGCCTGACTCAGTACAAAACTAATGCTGAGAGCACAGAAATGTTAAAGGGAGAAGAAAAACACAGAGATGATGAAGAAAAAGAAACGAAGGTTGATGCTTTCATAATGTGCCGTAAGAGGTGGAATGATTCCTGTGCATGCACCTAACAAAGATGAAAGCAAAGAGAGAATTCAATGTTGTCTCGTGAGACGTGGGCGTGTTAGGAATGTCACATACACACAAAAACATAACTGCACTGAGGATATCTACAGAAAAAGGAAATACACACACAGACCTTTGAATGACAGCGCATCTATCAGGCGCAGTGAGTTATGGTATTATGCCTGAGGCTGCTCACCCTGTAATCCAGCTGAAACCAAGCCTATTAAAATGTTATCAAATCCTTTTTAATCAAAGACTAATCTCATCTAATTAATCAAACAGGCTTTTATAATATCCAGCATTCTCAAGCTACGAAACAGTTTATGAAGATAATAAAATACAATAAAACACGATAACATATTGCGGATTGAATTCTTCATTCAGGAAATCGACTCACGCTGGAAACAAGCACCGTTTAATCAAGAAAGATATTTATGCTGGCATGTTTTTGAAAAAGGGTCAAATGAGAAATAAAATCACTCTATCGTGGATCTGGGTGGAATCGATGGAAGATTCTTCAATCCAGGAAATTAAAGTACATTGAGAACAAGTCTAGCCCAGAGGCAGGCAGGCAGAGAGATTAAACTAGTACAATAGGAACTGAACAACACAAACAAAACCTACAGAGGGAAGTTGGATTTATGTATTGATCCTCTTTCTGTTCAGAAAACAAGGAGGTTGAAATTAAATCGTTGAGTGTAGTTGTGTATGACTAAGAGTAAAAGTAAAATAGGACTTATTTCTTTCAATATGGGTATTCAACGGGCTTACATGTATCCAGATGTGTAAATAATTCATTATTTTCTATAAATATAGTATCTGTTCAGTATATTGATTTAGGACTAAATATCTGCATAGCGGCATTCATATCAGCTTCTGCCAGACTAATGTGGACAAAATATGCTTGATGACATCTAAATCGCGTCAATGATATTTTGAGCATATTCAAATGCTGCCACTGTGCTAAAGTTTGCCGAGCTCCAAGCATTTCTGTAGACTCTGTTTCTAAATCTAAAGAATACTTCATCACCAATAACTTGCACTGTTTTCTTTGTTAAATGGTTTGCAGAAGGAAAATGAATTTTTTTCAACATCAAAATTTCCCCTAGGAAGTGCATGCCCATTTCTTTTTGCATGAACAAACAGCAACAGCAACAGAAGGAAATTAATGAAAATCACTTTACATTCACATATGAAAGATTCATAGACAAAGCCACATTTTAAAACAAACAAAAAACACCCGGAGCACTGCATTCTCACATTTCTTATAAGCCATTATTCACTCATCAGTATTACATTTGTTAAAACATATTTCTTCCAAAACCAAGCACGCAAATGAGAACTCAGCTTTTCTCAAACACTTTACATTTTCATCACCACCATCATCATTATCATCACCAAATACCAAAAAAAATTTGCCCTTTTTGTGTTCGATGTCAGAACATACAAAAACATTTCTCCTCAAATGTCATTATCAGAGACATTAGCGGTTCCCGGGGCACTCATTCCATTGACTCAACATGAATCATAATGTTAATGAAGAGCGAAACAATTTCAAGTAAATTCCCTCTAACAGATCCACAGAGCCACAAACATAGCTTTGTAGCAGAGATTAAACAAAATGAGGATGTGCACTGAAAACCATGTTTTAAAGGTCATCGCTGGTGGATTCAAAGTTGGAACCCAACTATTGTTTCTTTGCTCACAATTGTCTTGCTGGTCATACGGTACCATTTACTGTGTGATTACATTTTAATAATATTTTTTATTGTTTTACAATGATGGCTCCCAATCAGATGTGCTACGAACTGGCTATAGAATTTCATAGAATATTCAATATTGCAGTTTGTGAGGGAACATGCACTTGAAACATGTTTTTATTGTCAGAATTTAAATAGAGGATTTCTTCAAATGAATGACACTTAACTGCTTGCAATGTTTGGTACATGCTTCAATGAAAAATAACAGTTTCAGCACAAAGATGGAGGTCAAACAAAAACCTACAGCAAAATGAAAGTAAAGTAGATGTAACAGCAGCCATTTGAGAATATTTAACTCAGCTTATATTAAGCATAGATGTACTGTTACATTCTTAAGAAAAATCCTAAATCTAAAAACACTCTACTACTGGGCAGACTCCTTTGAGTATGATGAAGCACAAATGTAAGCGTCTGGAAACATTAGACTTGGAGCTTTTGTACAGTGGTTGTGATCTACTCATTAAATGCAGAGAAAGGATCAGCACTACATACAGTAATTTTATTCACTGTTAATTCAGCATTTCTCATTCAGAGATATCAAAGTTAGTTTTAAAGAAATCATTATGGGAAATACGCTTATTCGCTTTCCTGCTGAGAGCTAGATGAGACCAGTGATACCACTCTCATATCTGTAAGTTAATTATGAAGCTGCAGCCAAGACTTGGTTAGCTTAGCTTAGCATGATGAGTCTTGTCCTCACCATCAGGCTGCAGGCAAGCAGTGGACCAGCTGGGAAATATAACATCCCAACAAATGAGATGGAACATGTTAATTAGGGACCTTTCAGAGTGGTAGGTAGGTTATTACTTTTTACCTTCAGGCAGCTAACCTGCTGCTGGCTCCAGGTAACCCATCCCTGCAGCAGCCCAACATACCTCTTAATAACTTTTCATGTAAACATGACAAAGTCATGATTAATGGCTTCATGAAGAAGGCACTTGTACCATTAGGTTTATTTGTGTCAGCAAAAATGTATGACACTAGGACACTGAAGTGTTTGAAAAAGGAGTGATTCATGTTTAATTAGTGAACTGTGATATTCCCTGGGGAGAGACCAGTAAAGTTTATCTGTCTTATCTTAATTTTGATCAGTGAATCTACTACACAGTGCATCAGATTTCAGGTTGACATGTAGAAAGTGCTGAAGTACACGACACACTGCAATAAAATTAAAAAAAGAGATTGGAAGGTCATTTCTAAATTGTGAAATCACAACAGTACCTATAAATTAATAATTTTAGATATTTATATATAGTCATTAAGCAACTTGTTTCCCATGTAAAATGATTGCAAATTTTGGTGTTCACCCCAGCGTTAGGGAGTTCAATGAACTGCCATGAGACTGGCACTGATCTCCGCACTGAAACTCTCGGCACTTCAGGTAATGAGTATGTTCATTCTCAATGTGATTTGTTTATAAAGTGCCGCCTATATATTTGCATTAGCTGACTGGCTCCCAAAGTGAAAGTCTTACCCGGCCCTGACCCGTAGAAAAGCGGTTGTTCTTTTTGCGTTGTTTTTTCAGATAAAACCAGGATTCTTAAGGGGATTCATTTACTTCATTTGCGTTAAGGAGAATACAGCATCTCAGTTACCAGGTCAAGTACATGAAATCAGAGAAGGCTACTTCTCTGAGTTAATTTACTATTATGTAACATGAAGAGACACCAATATAAAGATACATGCATATCAGTGGGAACTCCGCCAACAGTGACTGTGTTTCACTTTAATGCCTCCTCAAGGTTTCTTATCAGTTTGCTCCAGATGTTTTAGTCTTGGTGTGAAGGTACTAATGCCAATGCTGTGAGTGAGGGTGGTTGTGTGTGTCAGATGTTGGTGCTGGGAAGACAGCATCACATTTGGGTGTTGCCTAATGTGGCATCATGAGTCAGGGCAGGACAAGAAATGGGAGGTGAGAAGAGGGGACAAGAAAGGACGAAGCAGGACCAAAAATCAGTGGTTTTAACAGAGGGGGTAAAAGGGAGGCAAAGAGAAACAGGAGGAGAGAGAGGGATGTGGGCTGTATGGACGGCATGAAACTACAGAGGAAAGATGAGAGAACAGATCAGAATACAAACAGAGATAGCCACAGGGAGAATGGAAGATAGATAGAAGCAGAAAAAAAGAGAAAGTGTGAAGGAGTGATTAAGTGAAGGAGAGAATATGACAAAAAGAAAAACGGAGGAGAAGAAGAGAGAGCAAGTGAGAGAGGGGATGGGCAGAAAAGACAGACATAAAGAGGGAAAATGGGTGGGTGAAAGAGGGAGAACAGCTTTGTAGAAGCAAATGGTTGGGGCTGATAAGACATGAAACACTTCACACTGGAGCCAAAAAGGCAAACAGGACTTGCTATGTAAGCCAGTTAGCCAGGCAGCAAAGAAGACAGGCGCCCAACTGGACAGTCACCTAACTGTCCAGTCATTCATTCAACCTGCCAACCCAACGCTCAGTTCGGCGTTTAGAAAGCCTGATTGTCACATAACAAGTTAGCCGGCCTGCGAGTCATCCATTCAGAGGACTGCAGAGGCGAACCAGACGGTCAGTCACTCAGTCACAGGCTGTTTCAGTCAGTCAGTTGGTCAATCAATCCATTTATTAAGCAATTACTGCAATTACAGAACACAATCATCTATCCAGTCACATCTTTGGCCAGTGAGTCAGCATGATTATCTCCCAGCTATTTAGCCATGAGGGCAGCAGGGCAGTTCAGTAGTTAGTCAGACAGTCAGACATTTGAGCAGTCAACCAGTGACACTGCCGGCCGCTACATTAACCAGCCTGTTGGTTACCACGACAGCTAGTCAGTCACCTAATCAGCTAGTTTGACAGTTAATTCGCTTGCCATGCAGATTACCACAAAAAACAGTAATATGTCAGTCAGCTGCTTACTTAGTCAAACTACCAGGTAACTAGCAAGTCTAAAATGTACCTGGCATACAGTAAATCATTAGTTTATCATCCAGTTAACCAGAATATACAATATGAGAGGCCAACATTTGAAAAATGTTGTATATTTTTTAATTGTATAATTACGTCACCTTACTCATTTGAATTTCTCTTCGGCTGCTCTGTGTCTCAGAGTACATCGCGTTATTATCCTGAAGAGCCTTCAAGAAGAGGAACGTTGCCCTTTTATTTATGAATACATTAGAGGAGAGTTTAACAATGAATGAATGCTTTTTGGATGCACATGAGCATTGGCATACTTTTGATAATTCAAAACATTAAAATATAAATTGAAAATCCAATTGAACTGATTAGATATTTTTAATATTGTGTTATATTAAACCCAGTGAAACATTACTAAAGGCGTGTTGTGTGTATGTCAGATGAATTGAGGCTGAAGCAAAAGCACAAAGAAGACACTGTCATCTCCTTAAGGGTCTATATTTGGGATGGAATACAGTAAGAGCACATTAGTAAAGGCCAATAGCAATAGGCTGGACAATCAGTCCCCATCAATGCAGCCGTAAAGGTTATGT
Source organism: Amphiprion ocellaris (assembly GCF_022539595.1). Classification (NCBI taxonomy): domain Eukaryota; kingdom Metazoa; phylum Chordata; class Actinopteri; family Pomacentridae; genus Amphiprion; species Amphiprion ocellaris. The sequence continues at coordinate 9,560,387 of NC_072772.1, forward strand.
TTGTGTTAATGCAAGTGTGTTTACTTCTTATTGAGTGAAATTGTAAGAGCCTACATGTGTGAATGACCCACATGGCAGCAGCTATGTGTTTGTGTAAATGGGTGTACACAGTCACTTTTCATTTTTCATTTCAGTGGTGACATTGCCAGCATCCATTGCATGTCAGTGTATGGTGACTTATAACTGCAATTTTCAGGGGAGTTTTTTTTTTTTTTAACATAATGTACTTTCACATCTGCTGTGTGCAAAAACAATCACAATATTATTGTGGAAGTAACACCAAATGCAAGTTAAGACGTGAATAATGGTGATATTTTGATATCAAAGGGTTACAGGTAAATGCCACCATTGTTGCCCAAAACTAAAGGAATTTCTTGACTTTATCTTTCCATTTAGGTGTCGAGATTCACAGAGGAACTCAGTAAAGGAAAGGTGACCGAGTAGCCATGACTGAGTAGATTTACAGAGTGACAGAGCAGACGGATGAAGATGGAGGGAGAGCAGTATCAATAGGCGACAGCTCCAAAATGTAGGACTGACACATAATCCTGGCTCTTCCAATGTTTTCTCTTGAGAAAAAAAAATTAAAAACAATGTAAAAAGTATAGAAAAAAATTTATAGCTGAGGTCCAGTTTCTCCTGCTGGTACTCTGTAGCATAACATAGTAGATGGAGGTGACTCTGGTGTCCTCGAAAAGAGTGAAAGGATCTGAATTAAGAGTGCTGTTCCACAGTCTGGTGATTTTGTGTGGCCAAATGTCAGACCTTGACAGAAGCCACAGAATCCCTCGCAGAGCTCTCTTCCAGGTGTGGCTTTTCTCATGAGAGGAAGACAGGAGCACAGCAAGTGAGGCAACCCAGGCTCAAAATATAGTGGCCATGAATCTCCTTTTCATCTGTTCTTTATGCCATCATAACTGCAGGGCAAAGCACTTCTCAACAGAGTAATGATGTCAGAGCCAAACATCACCTTTTCAAAAAAAAAAATACATGAAGAAAAATGGCAAAATCAAAACAGTCCTTAGAGAAACTCTGTCTATCAGTCTGTCTGCTCACAGTCTTTCCCGAAGGTTGCAACTCTGGCGAGTCTGTGTTTCAGTCCTTTGCTCAGTCTGTAGACTCAGCTTCAGTGTCGCTGCAGAGGCTTCCTCATCATCAGAGGCTGCAAAGAGGAGGAGGTGGCTGAGCTAACATTAGTCAAGGCCTGCTGAGGTCACCATCCACAGAGAAATATGCGAGGATTGCGGTCATGGAGGTAAAAACAAAGGGCATGGGGACTGGAAGAGATGAGTAGAGTTAAAGAGAAAAAAAACAAGACAGAGAGAGAAAAAGAGAGAGATGGAAAGAGAGAAAGGATAGAAGTGTTGGAAGATGACAGACAGACATGAGAGGAGAACAAACATTGAAAACATGTGCAACAATGGCAAACTCAGTTTTGCTCATGTCTTTTGCAACCACCACAAAATATATGTAATTCAAAACAGTAGCCCTCAGCCATATTCTAACAGTAATGGTACATTAACATAACATCCACATGATCAAAAAAGGAATTTATCACAGACTTGCCCTTTTAGTTATCTGAAACCGTTGATGTATTTGCTTGTTTTGGACCTGACTCTAGGCACGAAACCACACAGTGCACTGGGGTTTAATGCACTGCCAGTTGAAGTGTGCATGTCTGAAGGCAGAGCTATCACAGGGGACATTTAATCCAGCTGAATTCATTTTTCTGAACGCTTTACAGCAGCGTGTGGCTGTTTTCCTTCCGGGTTACTACTGCTTCTGGCCACCGGAGGCACTGCAGACTTTCACTGTATCAGTCAATCTTTGAACAGTCGTCCATTTTTAGGGGTAATTGCATGAGCACTACAGTAAGCACAACTGCAGATATTTTGGTCACATTACTGAGTTTGCTGGATGCAGCAACGTGTCTTGAAACAAAACACTGAATTAACCAAAGCTCAAACATCTGTGGCTTGTTTTATCTCTGGGCTGAAATTAGTCTTTTGAGTTGCTTTCACTTGCATCATTTTGCATGCCCAATTGAATTAGACTGATTGCATTTACAGGAAGGGGATGGCCACCATAAAAAGGCTGCAGATGGGTGAAGTGAAATCAAACGTAAGCAGAGGATGTGCACAAATCCACCGATTATGCCTCCTTTATTCTTGTTTGTGGAAGAAAGAGGAATAATTAAACTGGGTTGCGGTGCAGTGTCTATGCGAAAGCCATTAGAAGAGACTGGACGGAGGTCACTTCTAAATGGTGATCTGAGGTCAGTTTTAGATTTGCCTACTAATGAGACATTAGTGTAATCTTCCAGCTGGACAAGTGCCACTCCCTCTTGGCTGTGCTGTGAAGCTCTCCTCAACTTGTACAGCTCATTTATCTCCAACCTGATTTTCTTTGCTCAATGTTAAAAAAGTTCTTCCACATGACTGCCTTGGACTAATTCATCCTCTGACACTGAAAGGTAAACTTCAGCCTCCAGTTCAACTCTAAAATTGCATCACTTCTACAAAAACTGCTCACCTTTCGAACATTAGTTCGAAAGCTGTTTGCATATGTTTACTGATTCTGATTATATATAGTCAAGATTTTTCTCTCTGTTCTATTTAAATAAAGCATAAAAAAGCAACAAAAGAGTGGAAAACTTTCAAAAATTTAAGATAATTTACTAAAGTGTGGTTTTATCCTTTTCTATACTATTACCTACAATATTCACAGCATGCTTTCTGGCTCCCCAGCAGTAGATGTACACAGTCTCTGAACAAATCTACTCTAAACTACATTAACACTGTGGCTGCTGAAGAACAGTTTCTCTGCTCCTGGAATGTTTCCACTTTCACAAGGTTTAATCATGCTGTGACCCCTTAGATGTGTCTCCTTATAGGGGTTCTAAACCACAGGTTAGAAGCCATTTTACTTCAGTAGTAAAACCATGTCTGTAACACATTGCTGCATTTTGTCTTGTCCAGCCACATTAATGTTGTACCCAGTGTTTCACCACAGTGACTACCATTTTTCACATTAGATTTTTAAATTTTTTTTTGTGAAATCCATCTTCCTCGAAAACCAAGCTTTCCTCTTTTCCCTCAGTTTTTCTGTACTGTGCACTCACTTGATATTGCTATAGAAATTATACAAAACCTTGTTACATGAGGTATTAAACAAATGTTCTGACATGTCATTTGCATTTCCATAAACTTCAAGTATCTAAATGAAGAGTCGGGCAAAAGCAAGACTTTGGTGGCTCATGTCACCTGGCTCATGTGAATTTCCCAGTTGTGGCTCAGTGTCTTAGAATATTTCTCTTTATTCATCATGAAAAGCCTTAAAGAAAGGGAAGATTGTCCTCTCAATTATAAATATGCTGGAAGAGAGTTTAACAATATATTAATGGTTTCACAATTCACAGGGTGCTGCACATAAGCACTGGAGTACTTTGATAATTCAAAACATTAAAATATAAATTGAAAATCCAACTAAACTGATTAGATATATTTAATATTGTATTATATTAAACTAAATTAAACATCTACCATTACTAAAGGTGTGCTGTGTGAACTGAGGCCAAAGCAAAAGCACAAACAAGCCACTGTATAACAGGACACAGAAACTTCAAGTATCTACATGAGCAGTCAGGCAAAAGCAAAACTTTGGTGAAATTAGTTTATGGAATTTGAAAGACTGATTGTCAGTGCTGAAGGACAGCTTCATATGAAACTCAAACAGAACCCAAACTACAAAAAATTAAAGCAGTTGGAGGGTACATTACCATGATGGTTGTCACGACAACTGTCCGGTTCTCCATCGCTGAGCTGTCATTGGACAGAGCATTTTCATTCTGGACCAACACAAGTTTGTCTATATCGTTCCAGTACCCAATCTGAGGTAAACACAGGGAGAAAGAAGCGAGAGTGTGAATGGGAATGAAAGTGATAAGAGGGGAATATTCATCCAGTCAATCCTACCCTTGCGCACTTTATGCAAAAATGGAATTCAAGGAACGCACAAAGAGGAGATAAAACAGAAACAGTACAAGCAATGCAGTAAATGAGATGAGAGAAAGGAATAGAAATAAAAAAATAGTCAACAGAATGAGCGCACTCCAGCAAATTTCCCATTGGAACTGTAGAGGATATTGAGCGTGAGCCAAGAACCGTCAATAAACACACAGTGCTGTCGAAGGAACAGTTTCGATGCTGGGACATGGTGTTATTTCTTTATTAGAGATGATACATCTATGCTTTTTTTTTTTTTTTTACAGGAAAGAGAAATTATAAGAGTGACTCTTATCCTGCTACTTTTGGTGATTAAGAAGACGGATTATGTTCCAACTTCTTATTTCCATCACTGCAGAACTGTATGTACTCCTAAAGCTATTAAAACATGAGCTGTGATGGTTGGTTTGATTGTAGTTATCTAAAGCTATTCAAAACTGCACACAGACACTTATTAATAACGAATAATGGAAACAATTATGAAGTAAATTAGCTCATTTTTTAGGGGTGAGATATAAAAGAAAAAAAATTAGCACACATTCAATAGTACATGGATTATCCTTTAACAATAAAAGTAAGTATACATTCTTTCAATTGTGATTAAAAGTAAAGTTCCTGCTGAAGTCACATTTGCTGAAATGATGTCTTTTCACATTGTTTTAAACTGTGTCACCTGGAAATATGACAAAAATGTGGCTAAACTCACAAATTCAAATACTTTCCCTTTGCTTCTAAGTTACAAGGGGACCCTACCTTGCGCGGTCCATTACTCTTCAGTTCAAACACGTCCATGGTGTAATTCACTCTCCGACCATAGTGGTCAAACTGAATATTCCCAGTCAGGCCCTGAATGCGCACCTGGATTTATAGCAGACAGTGAGGAAAGCAGAAAAATAAAAGTAAGACACTTTGTACAATTGCTGCAGTTAAGATTACAGTCAACCTCACTGAACAGTCAAAAACGTAACACAAGAGCAACTGGTGTAACCGTTTACAGTTCAGCCAGACAAGCAGTATTTATTTTAAAAACAGTCCAATGCTTTTAACAACCAGCAGCAACAGAGAAAAGATGGAGTTTTATTTGCAGTAATGCAGTGCACAGTAAACAGTCAAGCTGATTTCAGGGATTTTGTTACAAAAGATTCTCAACAGCATGGAGGAACATCATACTAAGGCAATTTGAATCCAGTGTTGGAATGGTGGACTCCCACTAGCAATGTAAACTACTACTAAACCGCCACAATCATTCAATTTGAATGAAGATAACAATAAATGAATCATAAATCCAGTGTAGACATTGCTAATATGGTAAATGACTATTCTAGCTGGAAACGGCTGATTTTTAATGGAATATCTACATAGAGGTACAGAGGAACATTTCCAGCAACCATCACTCCTGTGTTCTAATGCTACATTGTGTTAGCTAATTGCGTTGAGAGGCTAACTGATTATTAGAAAACCCTTGTGCAATTATGTCAGCACATGAATGTGAGTGTGAGTTTCATGGAAAACCTCAAACTTTTGAATGGTAGTGTATAAAGTGCAAATCCTTTTCCAGTTAACAGAAGAAATCTGTCTCCACAAGATGATAATTGGTTTCAGGATTACAGCTTAAAGAATGGCTGAGGTTAAAAGTTTTAGAGATATATATAGCACCTATTGTGTTCATTGTCAAGGCAACCAAAGTACGACAAGCCTGTATGATAAGTGTGCGCAGACTCCATCAAATTTCCAACAAGACTTTAAAAAAACAGAAACATGAGCTCAGATTTCTGGAACATTTTCTCCTTTCTCATGCCAGATGTTTTATTATTTGCCTTGGTGCATGTGTTTGTAAGTTTGTGTTTGTGTGTTCCTGCACATCTGTCTAAGTCGTTGGCAATCTGTCTCTTCTAAACTTGAACATCAGACTCGTATGAAACCTGTTTGAGCGCCCGCTCCATGTCTATTCCTTGGTTCCAGGGAGCAGCTGGATTGGCCAGGCAGTCGCCAGCATTGCCGCGGCGACTGATGTCAATTTTCTGACGGCGAAGGGTGCGGAAGGCTTCGGCCATTACAAGGACACCATCATAAGTTAGAGAGGAGGTATACTGTAGAATAAGTAAAAACAACAGAAAAGTAAAATCCATTATATGAAAGAAATCAACTATTTCATCTTCACTCTCAGTTACTGTGGAAATTCTCAATGAGAGGGACATTGAAACATAAACTTTGCATATTTTATGAGACACTGTTTGAAAAATTTTAATAAAAAAGTAAGATATTCTCAGTATTTGCTCGTTTTCAGTTAGCTCTCTTATAAATGCATGCAATTCCCAAAAAACTGTAGGACTGATGTGCTATTATTGGCATCTTGAGAGCGATAACTATTTGTTATAATGTGCATTGAATTTAGTGGTTATATTTCAGTAACAGACTGTTCATTTTAAAGTTATGTTTTCTCATTAGCATTCCAATCCACACATTTCAGTGCTGGAAACCCCAAAAAATACAACAGTAAAATCACCACGGACATCTTCTGAGCTGTTTTTCAAAACCAAAGCAGGCAAAGCAAACAATGCAGAGATACACTGTGAGCTTACAGGATTCATTTGAAATAAGAATCTATTTCAAGAGCTATATTGCTGCATCAGGATTTGAACCACCTTATCTCTATATAATTCAATGTATGCAACATGCTGACCGGTGCTACAATCTATCTCACTGCTCTGACTTTTATTTGAGCTCCACAGTTAACACCAATGAACGTCAATCAGCGCAACTGTAAATGTAACATCAGTGTAAATGTGCCAGCTTCAGACAGGCTTACAGTTGTCAAATACAGTCACTGGACAGGATCTGAAATCCATTAAAGTGACATTCAAATGTGTTTAAATCATACTGTGAGCTTGTTTATCAAGGGAATTCCCTCAGATGGAGAAATTCAGATTGGCGACATCCATAAATGTTTCATTGTGTTATATTCTACAACATGCTTTAGCACTTTAGAAACAACCTACAACAAGAAAAAAAATCTGTGAAACAAGATAGTGAGTAAGAACAAGAGACACATTGTGACTATCTGCTCTCTAATGAAACTCTTAAAAGTGGCAGTGATCTTGACAGATTGACAGATTCATTATAGGTAAGACAGAGCGCTGTGGGGCACAGTACCACACTCAGCAGCAGCACCCAGAACACACACACAGATGCTCAGTGCCACACAAACTGAGGCAGTCGAACACGCAGCAGGCTGCCTTCACATCACGGTGGAAACAAATGGAGAAATGAAAATGCGAGGACTCAGGCAAGACAGCTAAGGTACTCTGCCGACGCTCTCCACGCCTCTGCAGGTAGTTTCTCTCATACTGACATCCCTTGATTTGTATACGACAAGGTGTGCTTTGGAAGGCTGCACAACCATGTCATCCTCTTTTCATCTCTACCCTTTGAAACTAAAGAAGCCTTTAGGCGTGTGACTGACACATGACGACTATAGAATCCAAATCAAGGGGAAAACAACAAAACTGAGCCAACCAGCATGATATTTTCTGTCTCTGTCAGGGGCAGGAGAGAAACACCTTTGGGATACATAGAACACAGTACTGAAAACATCAAATTGCAGATAATGTTTCCAGGATTGGTTCGAATTCAGCTGAAAATCCACCAAGCCAAAACCATTTTCCTCTTTAAATGTGGATTCTCAAGTAGGATAAAACATTTAGCCAAACCATTCCATATTGGGCCAGGGGACAGATTTATAAATGATGTATACAGTAAAAGAAAGCATGTGCCACTTTTCACACACATATTTATAAAAAATGTATACAACACATTTAGAATGTACATTTCTGCATCAAGTTTTACATCAACTGAACTGACCTGAGTGAGACTAAGCAATGTTACAAGGAGCTGTAATCATAATCTCCTCATTCATTTATTTTTCGTACATTTTCAGTTCTTTAAACGTTAGCATGTTAACACGCTAAGATGGAGAACTTTGTAAACAATATACCTGCTAAAACTCTGCGCGTCATTTCGTACATGTTACCATTTAGTTCCAGTGTACACCAATCAACCACAACATCATGACCATTGACAGGCAAAGTGAATAACATTGATCATGTTGGTACTATGTGGTGTTTTGCTGGAAAATCTTGGATTTTGGTGTCCGTGTTGATGAGACTTAGACACCCAAATAAACGTCCCAGGACAAGCACAACCAAGCACCAAATGTCACTGGCCTCACCCTGCAGGAAAATACACTCCACCACATCGCAAAAACATCCAATAATCAGGAACATCTTGAGGAACATGACAATCGCACAATATGTGGATTTGACCTCCAAACTTCCTAGAACCCATTCTGAGCAACCATCAACAGGATGTAGTGGAACAAGTTTGATTGGTAGAGGCCCCACTGCACAACCCAGAGGACACAAAGGATCGACTGCCAACGCTCTGGTGTCAGACCCCATAGGACACCCTGAGAGGTTCTTTGGTGCAGGTCCAATGGTTCAAAACATTTTTGATGACATAAGGAGAATCAACACAATATTAGGCAGGTTGTCATAATGTTATGCCTGATTGGTGAACAGTACAGCTTCACATGGCTGCTAGTGTGACAATATGCACCGATCAGCCTAAACGTTATTATCAAATCGTGATGTTTAGCAGGGAAACCTTGGGTCCAAGCATAGATGCGGATGCTACTCTGACCCAAACCGCTTAACTAAACATCATTCCACACCAAGGACTACGACACTCACCCTGCCACATTGCAGTATTGCTCAAAAACAGCTCAAGTGACACAATAAAGAGCTCAAGGTGCCTCCAAACTCCCCAGATCTCAATCTGATTGAGCATCAAAGCGATTCCCCAGAACAAAGTCGATCCAGGCCTCATCCTACAATTCACAGAACCCAAAAGAATCCACTGATGTCCCAAAACCAGACAAACCAGGACACCCATGGAGGACCACTGATGGGCCAGAGCTTTTGTGATGGAAAAAGGACCTATACAATGTTAGGCTTTTTTCTGTTTCACATCTCTAACAAAAACATGTCACCTTAGTTTTATAGATAACTGCTAGTAGCAATTTTCCTCATGCACGTGTGCCATTTGATTTAATAAAGTCATGTTTCACTGTACTGTACCGCAGAGAACATAATATAACAGAGGCACAGTTAATGTCACACTGACAAACACGAAGCTCTTTCATTAATTTTTCTCATCAAGTTATCAGAGAAAGTAGAAATGAAAAATGAAGACTGTTACTTTAAAACCGTTTGGACAAGCATATTTAATTCATCAAACGAGCTTTGCACAGGTGTCTGGCAAACATTAAATGCCTTACACATGGATCAATATTAATAAAGTCAGCCCCATTTCCACTTAAATAAGTTAACACAGATGATGTAAGCTAATTTCTATTCTCATCTTGCAATCAGAGGAGATGAATAAAAAAATGAGGTGGAAAATAAAAGCAAAATAGGAGCTAACTTGGAGGACACGAGTGATCAGAAGCATTGTAGCTAAATTTAAATGAAGTTGAAATATTTCTTTACCAGGTCACTGATCATTTTCATTACATTTCAGGAAAATCTCCAGGCACACCAAAGCTCATTTCAAGGCACACCAGCGGTTAAGAGAGTTTGATTGATGGCCAAAAGCAGCCAGCTCAAAATCCAGTCTCTGGTGTAGAAGGGACAAGTCCCAATAGTGCTTTTCACACTGAATATTATTAGACCAGATTTCCACTTGGCCTAAGGCTACCGGCTGGCCCAAGGCTAACTGAGCTCCGTTTTTACACTGCACAAATTAGCCAGGAGCAATTTGGAGCCATGTGTTGTCACTAGAGGTATGTGATTTTCTGTTGTGTTAAATCATTAAAATCATGTTTCCACGTTTGCAAAAGGCAGAACAAAAACATTTTTCTTGTGGTTGCAATGGAAAGAAAAATGTTGAATATATTAACAGCTGAGAACATTTGCAGTTCTGTTTGCTTCTGTTTAGTGCATCTAAATATGTTCACTGTGTTTATCTGTCACAGTCACGCATAATAAGCTCAATTAATGCAGTAAATGCTGTGTAAGTGCTAATGCTAATGAGAATTCATCAGGTGAATCTGAAAATGATGATTAGCCAATTAAAACTGGTCAGACTGTGACAAATGACATGCCAATAATGAAACAATGACCATCAATATATATTTGAAACACGGAAAGGGAAGCACACAGGATAATCTTTGTGTAGTTACTGCTCTGTTTGTGTGAGAGTTCCTGGAAAGCGAGGGATTGAGAGCTGCAGCACAATGTGTTTTAAAATGGTAGGTAGACATATTTGCAGGTAATTATGCAACTCTAGTTAGCTGCAGGTCATTGCCCTGTCACCAGAGGTGTGTTTGGGTAAGTGGGGTATGAGAAATGACAGGGGCATAGGCAGGGGATTCAATTGCAAACGTGTATACACAAGTGGGAGGAAAAAGTGAGGAAAAAGCGAGAGAAAATAGTTGAGGAAGGCTGAAGAAAATTAAGCAGAACAGATGCGACAAAGAAGTCTTAAGTCTGACGAATCTTTATGCATCACATTAACCTTGACACTAAATCCCAGATCAGCCTTTACACCTTTCCCATATCCTGAGGTCATGCTCTGATTGGCTAAGAAGCTCCACCAAATGCACCACATCACACACTGAATGATTCAAGTACAGCATATCACCCTGTGACTGGATAGCTGATTAAAAAATCTGTGTATGTGGCTTTTGTGGTGAATTTCAGGCACAAAGAACAATTCACACACCAATGTCACCATGCCTAAATGTATGTGTGTACTGCAGATGTATTTCTGTGCAACATAGCTACACTTCTGAAGTAAGTCTCAGCAGAGGTTTTGCAATTTTTCTTTTTCATTTCTATTTTCTCTGCCATTACGACTATCAAATACGATTATCTTTTAAGTAGTGACAGCTCTCGCAGAGACAGACTTCCAATTTGTCTATTAAAGGGTGAGACAACATGTTTCTATTACCTTAGGTGGGCTTTCAGATCCAGGATATTCTCTCTGATCCAGTTTGTTCCAGCGCTGCATCAGTTTTATGACGATAGGCTTGCTGAAGTCCACCAGCTGGAAACCGGTCACGTTGGCCCCACCATGCATGAACCTCTCCAGAGATATGTCCTTAAAACCCTGGGAGAGGAAAAGCAAGCAAGCAAGAAAGACAGAAGCGGAATGAGAGGAAGAAAATGTGATAAGAGGGGTAATTCCTGCTCAGAAAGCATAAAAACCATTCCTGACCAGATGTGTGTCCACTTTTGCTGACATATGATACTCAACATTCTCCTCACTTTATGCATACTCATTTTACTTGATTATCTATACCACTACTTAGTCTAGAGTGAGCTTCACAGCTGCAAGTGTGACTAAATGCAGAGCGATACTTTACAGTGAAGTGTTAGTGAAGAGGGATCAATCTGTTATGGGGCCAGAGACAGCAGTAGAGTACAGACATGTGAGGGTTATCCTGGGTTGATGGATGTTAATTGCTAAAAGCTCTGAGAAGCTATCCAGCTTGACCTGAGTACATTGGCCCCCTTTTCACTGTCCCAGAGAGAACTAGTGTTGAACAGATTTTAGGGATTAAGGTTGAAGCAGTGATTCATTTATTGATGTGGGTTCCAGCAGCATCCAACAACTATGACTTTGTCAAGGATAGAAAAATGGTAACATACTAATTTCAGAGTAAGGGATATAATGGCCTTTGGTGGCAGCTACTAATAAAAACAACAATACAGAACTGGAAAAGATGGTTTGTTTTTTCTGCAAATGGCTACAGAAATTTATCAAGTTTGTAATAAGTGTCACAGGTTGGATGTCAAAGTTGGGGTAATTAAAATATGACTCACAGCTGGCTTCAGAAATACAGATTTTATGTTATTTAGATTTTAAAGCTTCATCTCACTTATATTTGTGTGTCTGTCGAAGGTCCAAAGAACCTGAGAGGCATTCAATATAGCCCAACTTTCCTTGTGTTACCTGGCTCAACAAAACCTAAACCCCAGTCAGAGATAATGGGTATCATGACAATGGTTATCAACTTTCTTCGTTAACACAGGTTTTCTTCACCAGGTTATGTACAGTTCCCCACAAAAGGTGACATTTAATACATCATTTGACTCTTCTTCTGCACAAAATTGATCCTTGGCCGCCTACTTCAGTCAAGAGGAATAGGTTGTTATAATAGAGAATTGTGAAATTAAAAAAAAAATGATTACAGTGAAAAGCAATACTATTCCAAATGAGGAATGAGAGCAATGCTAGTACAAAATTGTTTATCGTGTCACTCTCATTGCAGCTGCTTGTTTCACACAAGTGCATTTAGCTCTAACAATGTCCCATAATGAAGGATAGGTGGAAACCAGTGTAGTTTCCCATCTATGTTCTATTAGCTGCAGTATCAGCAGCGTAAAAGTGACTCAGCAGGAAATAAGGACCAAGTATAAACACATACTGTTTGATGCAGAAAATGCTTTCTGCATCAATAACTCCATGCATGCAGGCTGGTAGATATAGTGTACTCAGTCAGTTTGGAATCTGTATCATTCACAAAGAACATCCTCAGGAAAACAACTGGTGAAAGAAAGTGCACCATAAGTTACCACTGCGATCTTGCAGGTTAAATGAGACTGAACCTCTGTTACAGTGGAATCTCTGGCTTTCAGTTCAACATACCCCACTAACTCATTAATCTTGCTTCACAGTACGCACTTCTGATGTCTGAACTATCCTCATTAAAACAAGACATTACAGCAACACTTGAGCGAGCATGTCTCAAAATAACAGCTGAAAGCAATGCCATTAAAGTTCTTACCAGGTTTGCTATGATGTAATGGTAACCTTTTACGTGCTTCCCCACACTAACGGCCTGCAGAAAGAGAAAGAGAGGAAACATTATTGCATGGCTATCTCTTAATGTACATGTAGTATAACAAACCAGGAAAGAAGCAGGAAGGAGGAGTCAAACTGTAAATAATGTAGACTTCCTCCCATCTGTTGCTCCCTTACTCTCCTTATAGTGCGGCTGTTTTACTATGCTGATTAAAAGCAGATTAAGCGATGAGGATTTCACTGGTCTTCGGTGCCATGCTGGTTACAACTGCACAGCCTCTAAAGCACCTTGTTCTGTTAATTAGCTTCCAATTTGAAACCTGTAAGATTTTTTTTTAAATTGTTGTCATTGCTACATGTTTATGGAGGGATGGAGTGAAATATGGCCCATTTTTCAACAAAGGAGAAATATGCATATTCATATTAACATGGTGCATTAACCTAATTAATAAACTGTTCACATTCCTTCTTTGTCTCTCTCACCCACACATATCAACAGCTATATAATGACACAGACAGACAGATGCACACACAAACAAGCACACACACACACACATGCACACATGCACACACATGCACGCACATGCACACACATGCACAGACGCGCACACAGATCGCAGCTGGCAGGGGCAGACAAACAGAGCAGTCTCTGTCTCAGAGCAGGGATGCTGGCCAATGCCAGCCCTGCAGAGCTCACTGTGATGGGAGTGTGTGTTTGTGTCTGCATGCCTGTCTCAGTGTATACTTATGTGTGTGTGAATGTTGGCGTGTGTCTCCGTCTGTCTGTTCACTCACCACAGAAGCCAATTAAGAAACAGTCTGTCTGTCTGTGATGCTGCTCTTGATGTGGGTTTGTACGTGTGCAACCGTTCTTTTAAAAGCTGTTGTGTATGGTGAGGATATAGTGTAGTTTAGCATGTGTTAGATTTTTATGCAGTGGTAGTAATTGTGCGTGTGATGAGTTCTTGCGTGTGTGTGTGTGTGTTTAGTGGTGTGTGTCATTGAGTTTGTCAGATGCGCAGACAGAGGATCAGATGTGATGACAGGTGGCAGAACCAATGGGATGTTACACTCCAACATGAGTCAAAGGCCACACAGACACACACTCACTCACACACACACATGCACACACACACATACACATTTTTGCCACCTGCCAGAGCTCAAGTCTCAACTATCAAGTGAGACAGATCATCTAATGAACTCAGACAAGCGTAAGGTGTCAGAGTGTATGGCTTTGATGTACTTGTACGCATTTGTGTGCGTGTATGCTCAAAATCTGGGTGCCAGTGGACAGTACAGCGTCATTACTGGAATTGCACCCTGATGTAGCTGTAGGGGCAGTTACATTTTTCATTCCACATCATGAACTCCAGGAGAAAAAAACAACCTCAAATTGTGTTTTCTTTCCAGATGTCAAAAAGCATCAGGAGTGCAGTTGAAACTAGCTGCGTGCAGCAGACAGCAGGCAGACTGACACTAGTGGTACAGTGGGGAAAAAAACAAAACATAATGCAATTTTACAATAATTTGTAACATAATACTGACTTCAGTTGTTTCCAATTTTTGTCAGAGGTTCTCATTACTTACCACAGTCCACAGTGTGGTATGTTACTCACTATTAAGTGTTAAATGCTGTTAAGTTCAGGTCAGTGATGCAATCTCTGCCTTGTCACTAGTAATCTCAGTGATAGTAACACTGCCACATAAAACTATAGTGTTACATCCATTAAAGCAGTATCTAGTGATCTACAATCCTGCAAGGTGCGGTTCAAGTTCCAGATCAGTGTCAAATATCTTGACCACACGTCTGCTGTTAGATAATAGTGCTTTTTGCAATCCTGTGATGTCCTGCAGCAAGAGACTCTACAGTGTTTAGTAATGCATCTTTTGATGTAGCAGTAAAGTTATTGTGAAACAAGATTATTTTAAAGTTGGTTAGCTTAATTGTTTCATTTTAATTGTTCAATAGTACTAATTACATGTCTACAATAAAATTGAGGCATAAATATTCCCATATTCAATCCCCGATTACTTTGATGGCTCCCCTGCCACTAGGCCCTTACATTAATGTAGTCACAAGCGTAGGGTTAAGGTAGTTAAGTGAATTTCATACCTGTTCTAGGATGCTCTGTAGTCTCTCAGGCTCCAGGTCAATGACATATTTTCTCTCCTGCCGTCGATCCAGGTCCTCTAAGAGTCTGCGATATGCTGCTTCATTGAAACTCTCCACACAGATTGCGCTCACCTGTTTATTACATACACACATGTACCCACAGTTAATGTGCATATGAACACAAACACCATGTGGGAATAAGGTCATACATGCAAGCCACAAGCAAGCTAACAATGGTTTTCGAAGAATTAATGACCAAAAAACCTAAATAGAATCATGTGCATGCATTGTGTGTGTCTGTGTGTGTATGTTGTTGTGCACATTGCATATGTATGCAGCCTAAGATCAGGAGTGTACTTGTGTGTGTGTTTTTGGCAGGTTTCCAAGGATGTGTGTGTTTGTGTGTGTCCTGACCTGCCATCCGTTCTGCCCCGCTCTCTCCATAATTGCCTGCAGTATTGCATAACCTAAACAACAGAGAGTAAGGGAAGCAAAATAAGAGAAAAAGAGAATTAATGCTGTACTAGGTAGAGACTGTCGCTGGGAAATGGAATAATTATACTTTGTAATTTTTGCAGGTAAAAAGTCCCAACAGTATTTGCAAAATCTTTTATTTTGTCGCAGTTACCACAATGCGTTTGCACAAAATGCTGAAATCAGCAAAGTGTGTCCAGGTGTGAAGCGCTTTGCAGTAGATTCATCAGCTCATCTCATTTACAGAAGCAATACCCCAATGTCATGTCTTCAGAAGTGGGGGCAAAATGCTTAATACGTCAACAGGCCTCGCTTCAATGTCACTTTATCAACCAACCCACAGAGCTTATCAGGATAAAGAGCCAAGTGGCAAAACAGAAAACAGTCACTTTCAATGGGAATGATAATATTAATAGTGACATTTCATTTCACTGAAACTGAAATTCCTTTTTAGTTGAGAACCTTGATTCAAATGAAACTCAGCTGAGACCACAGTGCCACTTAACAGTTTTATAGCCTGGAACCAAAACGAGAAAATGAAGTTCTGTTTGGACATAATGATTAAGTACAGTCTGAAACAGGGAGAGAATGTCGCTCAGTTTGATATCAGATGACTTTCAAAGTTAATATGACTAAGCAGCAGTTGCCAACACCAGTGACAATGAACTGCAGTATATTACGCTGAACAGCTGTCTTCATGGGTCAAAATAAGATGAAAAAAATCCCAATAATGAGAACTATCGTCATATCACAGTAATAATCCTTTATAACACTGGCACACATTTTTACCAAAATTATCTCTATCAAACCTCCACATATGTTATTAACTCTGCACTGAGCTTACGTTGGGTAAAAATAAAATCTTACAATTTACTCAAAGTCACATGCAACCAATGATAAGCACACGTCTCTTGAAACACAGTGGCATGAAGAAACATACATGTAGCACAAATAAATCAACCATCAACTTCTGTGATGATTCATTAATCAGTTTGATTAAATTCTCTCATTCCAGCCTCTTAAAAGTGAATGTTTAGTTTTTTTCTTTGCTCCTCTATGACAGTAAAGTGATTATCTTGAAGATTGTAGACAAAACAAAACATTTTTGGACATCAGTGAGTTTAGGAAACATTTAACAACATGTACTGGCATTTTATAGACCAAACAACCAATTGATGATTGAAGAAGATAATCAGCAGATTCCTCAATGAATACAATAGTCGTTACTAGCAGCCCTTGACACAAAATGCCACACATACTCCAGATTTACCCTTCCAGCCTCTCAAGTAATCATAAATATCTTATATTATGTATATTTGTGTTCAGGGTTGCACTTGTCTGTGAGTTGTTTATGTGTTTTGTTTGCACTCTGTACATTAATTCATGCATGCACACAGGTGCATCCATCTACCCTGTATGGATTTAGGTATGTGTAGGCATTTTTTGTTTGTATACATTTGTGCAGGTATATGGACATACCTCAACTTGTTTGTGTGTGTGTCTGAGTGTGTGTCAGCAGGCTGTCTGTGGAGCTGAGCAGAGCAGGGAGCATAAAACAGATCACAGCGTTACTGCCCATTTTCCAGCACATTACCGGCAGCAGGGTCTGATGGGAGCCTATAATGAAGGGCCCTGCCTTGGCCAAGTCACGGGTGAGTACAGCCCAAACTCTACGCATTCATCCTTCGCTTCATTTCTCCCTCCTTTCCCCCCCTTTGCCTCAAGCCTCCCCCCTCCTCCTTGCACTATATGCTACTGTATATCCTCAGAGAGTTGTGATCCTGTCTGTCCCCTCACTCCTCCTTTCTGCCCTTTCTGTAATCTCCCCCTCCCTTCCAGCCAACCTCCACTGCAGCCATCCACCTCCACTTCCTCATCTTCCCCCGTGTCGTTGTTTGTCTCCTCTGCCTCCTCTTAACTCGTAGCCACTCTCTGTCTTTTTGGCTGCTCAACCAGCTCAACTCACCCAACCTGCCTTCCCTGCTGCCCTCCCCCGGGTGCTAACACAGACAACCTGGGCCACAGGAAGGCTGACGGAGGCACAGACAGAGCAAACGACACACAACTGCATCCACACATGTAGACTCACTCACACACTGTGCAGCTCACTGACTCCCCAACACACCACTGTACCATGGTCTGGGGACTTTGCATCATGTTTAACCTGTGTTTCACTCCCTGTGGCAGGGAATTAGTCTTTGTGTGTGTGTGTGTGTGTGTGTGTGTGTGTGTGTGTGTGTGTGTGTGTGTGTGTGTGTGTGTGTGTGTGTGTGTGTGTGTATGCGTGTGTGTGTGTGCGCGCGCTTTTGTGTCGGCACACGTGTATGTGTGTGAGAGGAATAATGTGCCAAGCATTCCCTTGACAGTGGTTTGGGGCCGAGGGCGTCAGCTGTGCCTGCTTCACTAACTTACGTGCGCTGCATGATGGCATGCTTAAATTAAAGGCAGGTGAACGCTCCAAGAGCTCTGACCAAAGCCCCGTTTCTAGTTGAAAAATACCAAATGAATCCCTTGTTTCTGCAGCTGCATCCTTTAGCAGAGCTGCTCAGTGCCAGTAACACAACCTCTGTAGTTCCATGAGAAAATAAGGCTAAGGTTAGGAATTACATTAAGGCCAAATAGACTTCCAGACAGATGACTAAGAGTTGATATTATAATACCGCTTCATTCTAAACGGAATCCAAGTTAACGTCTAATTCTACATGCATAAAGTGTTTTGAACCAAGCTAATTTGGAAATATATTTTAATCTTCCGCAACTAAGTTTTGAATTCAGAGGCCAAGAGATGTAAGATGGGGGATCTACCCAGTTAGCTCTCGTTATCATAGCAGCAATTATAATTCCCTGGTAGTGCCATAAAGTCACAGAACCACTCCAGTTACACTCATTTGGGCTGTTCTGATACAATAAACACAACAGACTATTTTGCTCAGTTACAGGACCTTTTTGCACACTTTCCCTAAAAACCCTTCTCTGACCTTTCTCTTAAAAAAAAAAACAACAAGGAAGGGAAATGAAGTAGGAAACAGATGAGAGGCTGTCTTGGTCACAACAATGCTACTGCAGCATTTTAATGGAAACAGGCAGAAAAAGATGCATAAAAAAGACATACTTTAAGTCAATCTCATTATGTGTTTCTTTCTCACAGTCCCTGAGCAAAGTCATAAATAATACTGAGCAAGGTGCTGATTGAGGTTTACACTTCTTCCATCCATCCACAACTCTTAATCCTCATTAGGGTGGTGGGGGGCTGGAGTCTATCCCAGCTGACTTAGGGTGAAGACAGGGGACACCCTGGACAGGTCACCAGTCTATCACAGCGATACACATACAAACAATCACATTAACATTCACACCTATGGACAATTTAGATTCAGCAGTTAACCCCAGCATGTTTTCTGACTGTGGGAGGAAGCCGGAGTACCCGGAGAAAACCCACGCATGCACAGGGAGAACATGCAAACTCCGTGCAGAAAGATCACAAGCCGAGACCGGGACACGAACTGGGGGATCTTCCAGCTGCAAGGCGATGTGCTAACCACCGAGCCACTGTGCAGCCCTGGTTTACAGTTCTTAATACAGAAAACTCATTCAACACCACACAAAACCAGACATAAAATGAAAATGTATACTTATTTCATTAAGATATTTGTCGCCTTGCATTTACCTCTGTCTGTGTCATAGAGGAAGACGAATCTGCTCCAGTCGTAGTGGTCCAACAGCGACAGCAGAGCCCCTCTGATGGACGGCCGGAGCTGCAGCGTGAACTGGCCCTCTCCTTCGGTGGGGAAGCTGGGTGTCACGAGGCTGATGTGCAGGGCCCCACAGAACGACGTCAGCGTGTTCACTGAACGTTTGTCGTAAAGGCCGAAGATGGCAAAGACGCCCCTCGAGTACTGAGAACAGACTGATGTGAAGTGGAAAGAGAGGAGGCAGGGAGGGGGATGTGATGTTGGGGATAGATGGAATAAAAGAGGACAAATGGGTGAAAATCAGGGAAACACAAATACAGAGCATACTCAGTGATGCTGGTTTTTAAAGCTTTGTATTGATTTTTTGCAAATGAAGAAAAAAGAACAAGAGGGGGGAAAGGAGAAGAACACATGGCCCTTAATTAAATTCACACTGTGGGATCTGTTTAGAGATGTCAACCGTTTTAATGAGCGACAACTTCAGCTTGTGTCAGCTACTATACAGGGCTTTATCACTCCTAATTAGAGCCACAAACTGCAGTTTTTTTGGTGTGTGGCTGGTTTTGCGAAAATGCCTAATGAAACAGAACTGCTCTTGAAAATGCATCAATCAGATTTATGCAAGACTTTCTCTGAAAAAAGCTTTTATGTTATCCAGAACATCTCACAGATTCATGGCACCAGAAGCAAAACCCTCCCTTTTCTACACACAAACATATACATGTGGTTATAAATTACAAGCTCCAACATTTGCAGGAACATGGGTTGAAATCAAACTGCCCTACAAGCCCTTGGCAAGCAATTTTCAAAATTTCTGACTAGCACAAAATCATCCCCACTAGCCAAAAACTGTCATTGCTGCTTACACAGTTGTTAAGGAAATGACACTCAAATAACCCAACCTGCTTAGAGCTTAACATCTCTAAGATCCATCCGTGCACACACACGTACATGCAGATACAAAACCCCTGACCGAGCCGCAAGCTCACTTAAAATGTGAAATCATTTTCCATTACAACACTGCAATTCAGTCTCCAAACACCCTGAAGCTCTCAACCATGACAGAGAGGAGAGTGAAAAGCTCTGACGTCTACCGCTATCTCGCTCCTACAAAATTTTAGCTGGTGTTTTGGTTTGTCGGTCATCTGTGCGGTTCGACCAAGACCGTGTTTGAATGAAAAAACAGAAAAAGAAAAGGCACTTGGTGTGTGAACTGAGGAGACCTGCATATTCTGACAAACACAATAAATAAAAGAGTTGTCTTAAACACTATAAATGTGTTACTATTTTTTCTTTTTATACTATTTAAGGTTTCATTTTTGTCAGTCCCCTTTCTCTCATCCTCTTACGTCCTCTCCTCCTTTCTCTCTTCAGCCCTTTTCATCCTTTCACTCAGATTCTTTCAGGCAGGCATATTTTGAACTTCAGCTCTATCCTGCCTCATAATTCACTCTCCACCCTGTAATACGTCACACTGGAGTAAACAGTAAGACAGGAAGACTGCAGGCTTTGCTTTTGGCAACAGTCGGACATTACTCTGAAACCTTTTCCCTCTTTCTCCCTCCTTTTGATCTCCTCGTGCATCACATCACTTCATCCTCATTCCTTTTTCTTCTGTTTCCAGGGCAGACACTCCATCCATCCTCTCTCTTTCAGCTTTCCACCATCCACTTTCCTTCATATTTTCTCCCTCTCTTCATCTATGACTGCCTCCTCTTTCTGTTCCTCCCTCTCTCCCTCCTCCTGGGACTCAGAGTAATTCCATTATCAGCTATAAGCCTCAGTGGGGGTAAACACTGAGGGAGACGCAGCTCTGACGGTTCGGCTTGTGGCAATTAAACAAAGCCGAGGCCCCTGCACCCAGGAGGCGATAAGGCGGGGATTTAGTCTCCGATTATGACAGGAGCTAAATGTCTTCAATTCAGAGAACTAGCATACTAGCCGTACTTAGCATGCGTCATTCAGTAGGAGCTGAGTCATGGTGTCCTTAAAGTCAGTGTTCTTACTGTCTTCCAGGATGATATTTTACAACATTTCCAGATGTTATTTGATATTTCACAGCACATTTCTACATGAGAGATGCTTGCAGAGATGAGACTGTATGTGATGCACAGCTTTTTGACAGGGGTTATGTATTTTCCTGAGACACAGGGAGCGCGTAGTACCTGGAATGCACAAAGATATGAATGCTAAATCACTGAAGCCGGCATTTGATTTAAGTGCTCTGAAGATAAAATCTGAAATGGAAACAACAGTTAAATGTCAAGGAATCAAACAAACAAGAAGCAGGGACAGATTCAGACTGAAACACACAGGGACGAGTATACGTGTTCATCCATGATGGCAGCTGACTGATGACAAATGGCTCTTGGTTGAGATGAATTAAGTCCCAGACACTGTCTAAGGACAAAAGAGAATCAACATACAATTGAATGTCTCTGACAACAGTGTCTGTTTAAAAAAAAAAAAAAAAATTGCCTGAAACTTCTGGCCTAGATGCAGTTTGTGATGTCACTGTCTACAGATTTTATTCTCTCCCCACCTCCATCAACACTTAAAGAAATATTGATAGCCTTAATCCCGAACCATTCTATTTTTAAACAATACAAGACATCTGCAACACAAAGGCCCAGAGCACATAGCAAAAACTCTCTATTTTCCATTCATCTACTCCTTTGTCTTTCACCTCCTCCCTCCTTTCACCTCCTATAATTCCATCTATGCTTTCTGATCTTTGTATTGTCTCTTTTTTTCTCCCATGTTTCCCTTTCTGATGTATGTCTCCATGGGCTTGTTTCTCTGCAACCCCCTCCACCGACACCACCCCGCCGCAAGGCTGGAATGTGCCAGACAGTGGCGTCATTGTAATAAAATGTGTGCTAAGCTTGCTTCATAAAGCTTTAATGAGAGGAGGGGACCAGTGGCACGGTGCATCATCGCCACAGTAAAAGCAACGGACACAATAGGACTCCTGGGACTTCTCCTACCTCTGCCTCTTGTCATCTCCCCTTTGCTTCTTTTCTCAGCATCTCCATATGTTTGATTTTTTATGTGCATTCTACATTTTTTCGGGTTCTTAATTGCTCCCTCTGTCCGTCAAACCTCTCCCTTTCTCTGTGCATACCTCTCCATAAATGTGACATCCCTCCTTTGTCTGCATTAGTCCAGCCTCTGCATCCCTGCATCGTCCTCTGCAGTTATCCATGCCTTCCTCTGATTAATTTTATTTGTGACTCCATGCGTTCAGAGAGCCCTCTCAATCATCTGTGTATATTCTCCACATTACTTTATTTCTTGTTTTCACATTCAAATTTGTCAGATTTGCATAATAGGGAAGAAACTATGTCACAGAAATGGTATATTTTACAGACTAATATTTTAGCTTTCTTCTTGTCTGGTATTGGCCTCCATATGTTTGCTCTTTCTCATATTCCTCTCAACCAACCCTCCTTCTTCATACCTCTCAGAATAGTACCTATGTCTTCGGAAGGGCTTCTTGTTTGTTTTTCATGTGACAGCAAGAATAGATACTCACTGATCTGCTACTGATTTCACTGTCACTGCACAACACCCTAATCCCCCCTATCCTCCAACACACATACAACCTTCAGACTTTCTGTCCTGATGCTGCAGTTGCTTCTCAACCATTAGTCTGAATAACAACCCTCTAGCTGCACAGGCATTCTCCACACAGGCACAGAAAGACTGCAAAATACCATGAACTCTCATTACCTGCAGAAAAAGGCCAAGATAAAGGAAGCACCTGGGTAAATGAGAAATACCAGCTACTTTAAAAACCATAAGGCGTATTTTTCCTGGCAGTGACCAGGGCTACCTACAGTGCAGCACAGTGATACTTAGAGGGGGGGAACAAAGGTAAATGCCAATAATAATCTTTTATGAGCAATATAATTAGAGAGAAACCTACTGGCCAATGCCTTACACTGACATTTCACATTTAACCCATTTACCGGATTAAACTCTAGAGAAGACAAATCCTGTGCGGAATGTATTCTGTTTAAGTTCTTCTTTTAGAGAAAGAGTAGATGATGCTGCAGCAAGCAGTGAAATGTCTACAATGACTAGAGCCACTTTCTAGACTGACTTATCCTGACTAGTGTGGTGTCAGATAAGAAAATGCATATGACAACATAGCATTCTGAAAATGGGACACAAAGTAAAAAAAAAAAAACTGAAGGAGAGCTGTTTTACAAATGTAAAACAGGATATGACAGGATTGAGCTAACTAGTCTTGTTCTTGGGTTACAACGGACCATAGATTGGGTAATTTGTAGCTCAACACCAGCTGTATCCTGTTGCAGAAAGATCCCAGGCACCACCTTGCTCTTTCATTTCTTACCCAAATGCTAACTAATTCCTCAGTAATATTAAGTTTCCCAGCTCCCCTGCACACACCCAATAGAGTCCAAGTATTCATGCACATAAGAAATCTATATCACAACTTCTAGCACATTACCTTCAAGCGTTTTGTAAAACAGTTATCATGTCCGTACAATGATTTCAAATTCATGGTTACAGCACTGTCTACCAACAAGCGACAGCAGCAGAATGAAGTAACCTATAGCTGGGTTCAAAGCCTCAGCAGCTTTTGAAGTGAATTATAATAATAGTAATAAAAAAAAATGTTCCACAGCCAGCTCTTATACCATCTCTTGTAACATTTTTGGCATCAGTATCTTTCCTTAAAGTTGGTTAAACCATTTCTTTGAATAGAGCCTCTGATTCCCAAATGTCTTTGCATGCCCTTGAGTTTCTGGGTAACATTAGCTTCTTGCACATTCAATGAAGAAGAATGGGGAGCTCTGTGTGCCTTAGTGATTTCAATGACATAGCTCTCGCTAGGTGTATGTCACTTGCAAGCTGGGAAAAACTGCCCATTTTTCTCAAGAGTTGGATGACACTTCTCAGTTCAAGCTCAAGTTTGAAATTCAGAGGCAAGACACAGAGAACACTACTTGTAATGTATTTACAATATAAAATAATGACTAAACACAGTACGAACATAATTTTAAAAAAAGGCCCTTAATTGCTCTTTATAAATGGTTCTGCAGATTACATAAATACAATTTTAAGACCTATATCAGTGACGTTCCCCTGAAAGTATCCTTTGTGCTTTTCCTGCATCCCAGCGTTTTAAAATTGCTAACAGCCTGAGTGGAGCCTGACAGAATGTTTCTGGCTTTAAACTGAGGCTGTTCGATAGAAAACACACTGATGTAAAAGTTCCTTTTGTGAGACAATGAAGCACTGCTTTTGTAGAGGCAATGCAAGCTCCGTTAAAGAGAAGACTATAAAGAGAAGACAGAAGACAAAGTTTGGAGATCAATAGAATCTGGCAGCAAGCACAGTCACTGTATGGATTTCATATTTGTTCCTCTATACTAAACATAGATTATGACACAATGGAGCAACTTCCTGGAAAAAAAAGGGAAAAAAACCCTGGCACCTCAGAGGTTAGAAAAAGGATTTTGTAAAATGTGATGGTTTCAAAATATCAATACTGGATGTAATAAAATCCTGTACAGGTCTAACATTGATACAAATTATGTTAATGCAAATAAAAAAAGAGTGTCGTTGTTTCTCTGATGTCCGTGATGTGCAGGTGGAGAAGAAACGCCCGTTGACACTGACTTTCTTAATAAGAACTTTATTAAAAGAAAGAACAGTATCATACAGACAGAAGTTGTCTGGAAGGATGTGGCCCAATGATCCTCCTCGAACAAAGACCAACGGTCAGTTTTTATACCTTCTAGCAACGTATAAAATTACAGCATCTGGTTTACAACCCCACTAAAGAGTGACAACTCCTCAGACAAGACTCCCCTTCTGTGCATTCCTAAGGGTCACAAATCAGCTATAGGTCAACAGTGGACCCCAAAGTCAACACAGCATAGGATTTCTGGAGCCTGAAAACACATCTTCAGTACTTACTACCATCTGTTAAAAGTTCACTCTATGGTCAACAACCACCAGAACCACCTGTTAGTTAAAAGTTCACTCTATGGTCAACAACCACCAGATCAGATACTTCAAGAGTAAAGAATCCATTTGTATAAATGTATTGCTTTTCAGTATTATTTTTCTTTACTCAAACAGTTTAGCACATGTTCTTCTATTAGATAACCACAGACACATATTTAACCAAAACAGCACCTTGTCCTTCATCCTAAGAAGCAATTTTATGTCAAACTAAAAGCCTAAAGATCAATATTCCAGAAGTGAGTATGCTCGCTATTTTATAATTCAGACAAAAATTTGAGTGCATTCAGAGCTTTTCAGGGAGTGACTAGCTATTCAGCAGAGGGCACTAAAACAGAGGGATATGCAGAATAATCTAAACAGTATAAATGGAAAATGGAAAAAGAGTAATGAGTAATTAAATAGTTTTGTAGTTTCCTTCCCAGAGACCTAATTATAACATTTTAGGAGAGCTGCACACAGAGCTAGATTTGATTAAACAAAATGCATTATAATATAATGCATGTGGTGTCGGTTGCTGAGGCTTTATAAGTGACACCAAGCCTCAAGTGTGCTCATCAGCAGCATGATAAAGACACGATAAAAGATAAAGTCTGACAATCAATGGTCTGGCAAGGGCATCCAGCCACCTTATGGATTTCGTATCAGATCCTCTCCACTAGAACATACTTTACAAGATAACTGAGCCACAATGGCTTCATAAACAGGGCGGTGATTATTGAGAGTTATGTGCTGTTGTCTGTATGTGTCTGGTTCACTGTGCTTCTGAATGAGGCCATTCATCCCTCCGTCTGCCTCCTTCTCCTGTCTATCTCTGTCTATCTTCCCCCTTTTCTTCCCTCTTTTACAAAACTGCCTCAAGCAGAGAGGAAAAGGAGGCTTCAGTTGTTCTCAGCGAGGGGAAAGAAAGAAGAAGTGCAGCGAGAAGAAAAGCAAGAGAGGAAGAGAGTAGTTCCAAAACCCACAAGGGGCTCTGACAGTAACAAAAGAGCGTAAAGTCTGCCAAGCTGCAGACAAAAGGAGGAAGGTAGGCTAAGATACATACAAACAGGCATAAAGAGCAAATGAGGAGATGCTGCCCTGTAGGCCAGCGAAGGAATAGAAAAAGCTGGAAATTAGTCCTTAAATGCACTCACAGCTATTTCAGTGTGTTGGGAGTTGGGTTGTCAATGACTGTCACACACAAACACACACCGAGGTTCAAACTAACCCATGAGCAGAGCTGCCTCAAAGGGCATTGAGATTATGTCTTTTTTTGGCATCCATGTCTGATTGCAGGGCTGGATATCAGGTCAGAGGTGTTGGACAGCAGGAGAAAAGGCTCCCAGGTAAAACCGCCACACTCCACTGTTGTTTCTCTATTCTCTTTGATTACATCTCTCCACTTCTCAGCACCTGTTCTTCCTCCCTCCACCTCCTCCTCCAGGGCCTGTCCCTTAGGCCTCATGAATAAAGCTTCTAAGAATAAGAGCCCTGATTGGGGAAAATGAGGATGGGTACCCAGGAGAGGGGCAGCCACCTGTGTGGCCTTTAGTGTTGCCTCAGACAGTGATTATACTAATAGTTGCTGACAGGGCTTCCTCCCTTCTGCTGTCAAATGCGAAAAAGAAAATACTTGAAATCAGGACATCATGGTAATTAGCCACTCCATTCTGTTCTCACTTGAGGGTAATTTTAAAAAGATTATCAGTTGGCTCTAATGAGTTGTACTGAGAATATCAATAACAATCAAAAAGCGAAACAAACAAGGACGAGTTTGTATTGGTTTGTACGATCTACTGTTTAACAAAGATTTAAATATGTGGAACACAAACTACATGAGGCTTGCTGCTATCCTCACCTAAATTTCTGACACACCCTTTGTTTTTCTTTAGCATAATATTATTCAACAGCTTATTTGCTCCTTTCTCAAACTGATTTTCCTTTACTGAAAAGGACTACTCCACTTGTGTTTAAGCAAAATCTACAAAAATGTATGATGATATTTGGCACTGCTGTAATAATGGGTTTATTATTTACTTTCAAATCTTATTTTTCTACAGTCAATCACAATGAATTGGGCTTTTTGTCTGCCTAACCCAGATACAATATTTAGCCTACATGCAAAT
Organism: Amphiprion ocellaris; assembly: GCF_022539595.1. Lineage (NCBI taxonomy): Eukaryota > Metazoa > Chordata > Actinopteri > Pomacentridae > Amphiprion > Amphiprion ocellaris. The sequence continues at coordinate 9,587,646 of NC_072772.1, forward strand.
CTATGAAAATTTCAATGGAAATATAATCAGATTGTGCTTTTTTCAAAGCATCTGACAAGTTGCAAGATTGATTAGGAACATATCTGCAGATTTTCTTGACTGAATCATTTATTTGTTTGCCCACAGTATCTTCTTTATTAATAAAATTTCAACTTGTAGCAACAACAGCCTCAATAGACTGTATGTTGGCGCTCACAGATCCCTTCTGAGGGCAAGAAAAGAAAATGGTCTTGGTTAAGTAAAGAAAAGGTTGATAGTCTTTTGAAGCATTAGAACAAATATGTTATTTATTTATTTAAAAAAAAAAAACTAAAACCTTGAGCTGTCTTTAATCTTAACAAATGTGCTTGAGTTGAACATCATGCACATACTGGAAGATGGAAACCCCAGCTTGGTGTCACTGTCACAATTCAACCCGATTACCAGCAACAATGCACACAGGTAAGCTTTTCCTGGGAACATAATCCTGGCAGTAACACTGTATTTTCTTACTAACCATATCTGAGAAAGCAGATTTTTGGAAATGCTCTCAATGTTCTTGCACAGCCATGACTGGACACCAAAAACTGCAACATGGTTATGAGGTGGAAACCCAGAGGAGATGTTGTTTCCACATCCAGTAATGATCCAATCAGACCTTCTCTGACAAAACAGGAAATAGTGATCATAATGCTATGAAAAAAAAAATCAAGCATGCCTCTTTGTTTTTTAATACAGTAACATTTGATCATCTGTTTTGATCAGATTACAGCTTCTGGTACATGTACAAAGCCAAGGAATACTCGCCATTTTTTTAAAATATCAAAAACATGTTTATTTACTTATATAATTTATATTACTGTATCATCATGTGTTGCATGGCAAGCATTTTTGTACAAACCTCTAGACTGTCCCACTGTCCTCCCAACACAATGCTGTGGTGTGTTTGTCTTCTACACACTGGCTGCTAGAGTTACAGGTACAATCCCTGCTCAGACCCTAATAGCTCCCTTTTGCTACATTTTAAATTTTTAATTAACAAAAGGATAATTTACAAACATTGTAGTAAATAAGCTCAAACTTGCTAAAATGTCCAGAAAGGACATCCAGTGGAGTTTGTAGATGCTGGCAAAACTTTCATTTGGAAACTATTATGGTAAATCTTTAATAGACACTTGAAACAACTGTCAGCGGATGTAAAAATGTTTGCTTGATATGTGGATGTCTTTCAGGTGCTCCAGTGTCTTCTCACAGTCAACTGTAATGATACAGGTCAGGTGAACTGAAGACTCCAAACTGCCCTTAGATGTAAATATGAATGTATTATTTTTGTTTGTTCCAATGTGATACAAGGTTTGTCAAATATACAGAATGTCGGTGAGGACTCCAGTCCTCTCTGAACAGAAAAACGCAGTGATATTCAAAAGATGGGTGTAGTATCTATTGTCCTTTATTCTCTGTTTTTATGAAGAGTGAGGCAGATAACTATAAATCATGCAAAATTCTGGCATAAAAAGACCATTTAAGTGGTAATAATATTTTTCAAAGCACTCTTCTTTATAAATACCAAATGGGCAACAGGACTGTGAAATTGACATTTCACAAATATCCAATTTTGGATTCCACTCTGTAATTTTTAATACCCCGTTGTGATGTGGTGTGAAGCCCTGCACATCAGGGACATAATGGGCTTCAAAAGCAACTTCCTAACATTAAGTTTGTGGCATTTCTCTGCGTTAGTCAACAGCAAAAATGGAGAATGACAAGAAAACGGGGCGCAAGGGAATTACATGCAGAAGCGATTGAACATTGATGTGCTTTGTAACTGGTCCCATCTCAGTCCAATGAGCCATGGATATGACCGATCAGCACTTCTGTGTCCTTTTCTGTAAAGTCATGAGGAAATGAACAAATTTTGGTGACATCTCATTAGTGTCTCAAGTTCATATCTCTTAGCTCAGCATATTACTTGGAACATCAGGCTCGTCTGGCAAAGACGTTGTTGCTCTCCCATCAGAACGACAAAGAAGTATTACCCAGAAAACTGCTGAAGTCAAGTATTCTAGACATTTCCTGGAACTGGAACCTAACATAACAGGCCAAGTATGATGCCTCCGCCCAGTATCTCCTGCATTTAGGCACATACACTTGACGATTCCAGATAATTAAACACAAGTAGCGAATCAGACACACTGCTGGCACTGTTTATTGAATTGGCGTGTCTATCAGATTATTAAAAATAACAACCTTTATATAAATTTTAAAGACATTGTTAGAAACACTCAGCTTTGTCTGTGGCAGCCAGAATACGAAAGGCAAATGATCATTTTGTTCAACAGCAATCACAATAAGTATTCCAACTTTCCAAATCTCATTATGGAATAAGACAGTGCTTGTTTTCATGGCAACAATATAAAGAAAAAATGTCCCCAGCATCTGTTTTCACTGAGGCATGTTATCAGTCTTGTAATACTGAACCTGGCGAAAAAGTTCACGGCAAAACTGAGGCCCAAAGCGTATCTGCTCACAGCATGATACATCAGTAAAACATGCATGCACACATGGATACACACACAGAGAGACACATACAGTTGGAAGAGATTATGCAATATTGACAATGAGCTACAGAAAGTTTGCCTCACCAATGAGCTCTGCAACCACAGAGATAAAAGATAGAGGAAGTAAGAGAGGGGGAGGGAAGAGATAAGAGAGGGAGGAAGAAGGGAACTACATGTCACCTGTCATAGTGCTGTGTTGTGTACCCTGAGGATGTAGTGCTTTAAACAGGCATAATCTATGTGTGCATATGTGTGTGTGTGTGTGTGTGTGTGTGTGTGTGTGTGTGTGTGTGTGTGTGTGTGTGTGTGTGTGTGTGTGTGTGTGAGAGTAAGAGTGAGAGAGAAAGAGGGGCGGGAGAGAGAGAGATGTGACAGAGAGCCTTTTTACTCCAGTCATCTTTAAGCACTACTAACAGTAGCTAAAGCCCTGCGGGGCTGTCCAGTATGAACACAATCATTCATCACACACACACACACACACACACACACACACACACACACACACACATACACACACACACACACACACACACACACATAGAGACACACATGGCCGATATCAAAACCATTCATCACAGCAGACAGAGAAAAGGAGGGGGAGGAGAAGGGAAGTGAGTGAGGAGGGGAGGAGAAATTCACTCACTATGCTAGACTCTTAGTGTATGTAAGTACTGCGCTTTCATCTCCCTCCGAGGGAGTGATCACACAAGGAAATCTGAAAAAACCCTTGCTTTCCAACACTTGACATGCACTTCACTCTCGTGATGTGCTTTTTCAAAGTTTTCCTTGCAGATTTGTTGCACTGCATGAACCTTCAAATATTCTCAGCTTGTTAATTTCACACTCCGGTTCGGCGGCTCCAGGTGCATAAAGTCATTTTGCTGGGAATGGTTTACCTATAGAGGATGCCTCTGTAGTTATCCACCTCTGTGTGTCTGCCAAACCATGATAAGTGTTCTGTACAGCGACCGCACAGGGAGTTAACTAGGTCATGGATACACGATCACATTAAGTGCATATAGCAGGATGGCTGGAAATATAAAACCATTACTGCATTAACTATATGAGTTAACTAATTACTATCAGTAAGTTATCTCCTTAATCTTCATTTTGTATCACAATATGATTATAAAAAGTTCACAATTCTTCAATCTAAGATGCATACAGCGTATTAGCCAGTCTGTGATTATGAACAGATGAATATATTTTATAAAGAGGCGGAAACTCTTTAAACGAACCAACCACGTCTCCAGTGGGTAAATACAAATCAGCAGAATGAATTCATCTGTCTGCTCCTTTCAAACCATTAAAAATCACTGTTAAGTTACAAATAAAATGCTGTGACAACACTGTAGAGAGGTTTAGGCACTAAAACAACTTAGTTTGATTATATGAAAGATCATGGTTATGATTAAGATAAATACAGAACAGGAATGGACCAGCATTCTCTTGCGTTAAAGAAGCACACTTCATTCAGCTGACCGTTCACTGCAATCTACTCTTATGGACTTTGGAGCTTTGTAATAATGTTGTCTGACTTCTTCCTTAGCTCCCAGGGGAAAATAGTTGTAATTTTCACAGCTGCTATTGACTGCTATGTCATTTCTTTTATTTTTTGGCCATTTGCTGAAACCACTGATAATGTCATTTGGGTGGATAAAGTCTTGAAAAAGAGGCTGCAAGCAGCAGCTTAGCCATTTATTTATTTTTGTAATTTAACCCCTTGAACCTTAAGCTCTGGTCACATTTCTACTTACTGTTGGCTCATTTTCACTGCAATATGAAGTCCTGCACCTCTACTGTAACAGGCTTCACAATTCCAGAAGTAGAATAGAATGACAGAATAATACCATGAGTCATAATCACCAATGACTCATGCATTATGATTCTTATAAATCATTAAAAAATGGAAAAAAAACTAAATTTTAAACGTCTGATTACTTATTTAACAAAAAAATTAAACTCTGCTTGTATAACATTTTTCCTGCTATTAGCAATACAGGAAAAAAGAATCATGATTTTACATACTACACATACTATTTTATTTCTTACATACTTGTCTCCTCTCTGCTCTGTGTAAACTCAACCTGTATTTCAGCCCAATTCAGCTGAAAAGTCCCTGAATTTTTGTCATCTGATTGTTTTCTGCAGTTGAGTCACTAATACATTTTGGGTTGTGAGGAGGAGTGCAGAAGTTTTGGGTTTTTTACAAAATCTAATTAGAGCAAATGTTTATTTTTGGCAAATATTTTAATTGAGACAGGTAGAATAGAGTTATCATGATGAAATGTGACTATTTTTGGCTTATATTTGGTGAGGTTATGTGTTGGAATGGCACATCACTGATGATACTTCAACAACCACCACATAGTTGAAATTCTGACAATTGTTTCAGTTTTTTTTACAGTTTGTAACCATGACAAAATTACATAATTTTCTGGATATTTATATGTAACTTGCCTTTCAAATGCACCAGCAGGTTTTGGGGTTCAGAGGGCTAAACCTGGAATGTGAGGATTTGGATTAGTGTCCAGTGCCAAAAGTAACGGTGCATTTGATTTGCTGTCCAGAGGCAAACAATGGCTCTGCTTTACCCTCTTTAACACACATCATGTCAAAGAAGTAACTCAGGGACAGTGAAAGTTACTAGTTTCCAGAACCGACTGGAAAAAGAGGAACACAAACAAAGAACAACAACAAACCACTGACCGCTGACTGATGCATAATGAGCCACGCAATGCGACAGATTGAGAAGCTGTCAGGGATAACCATCTCTTATAGTTTCAATACAGCTGCCTGCTGTTTATGTAAAAATGCAAAATGTTTCTGTGCCTCTATTTCATTTTTTATTTCTGACCTTGTTTCTTCATCTCTGATGATAAAATTTATGGGTATACCATGAATAGAAATAAGAGAGAGAGACACACATTAAGTGTGAATAGTGGACTACGGAGATGAGACAAATGCAAATTCCAGCCAGAAATTGCAAATGGGCACAACTGTGTGCATTTATGTGTATGTGTATGTGTGTGTTTGTTGTGCATCTATCCTCTCCTATCCTCAGGACCACAAGGACTGGAGGAATATTACTTGATGGAATGTCCTAAAAAGTAATAAAAATATGTCCTGGTAACCGTGAATGTGTGTGTCTGGCACACAGCAGCACGTACTCAGGTGTTTGTGTGTTCGTGCCCTTCCAGCTGAGCAGGTTCACAGTGATTGAGTGTGCTCACCAGATAAACAGAGCAGTAACGTAACAGAGGAAATGACATCCCACCACCCATTTCTCCTGCTGTCTCACTCCTCACCTCACCATCCCTCATCCCTCCTTCAGTCCATCCATCTCCCTCTCCTGCTGCTCTTCTCTGTCTTCTTCATCATCACCCTCCATCCTCTCATCTCCAGTTACTTTTATTCTGCCATTTAATTAAATTCAATTTGGCTCCTCAGTTAAATTCATATCAATTCAATTTGAGGTGAAGTCGAGTCAAGTGAAGTCAATTTCATCTGTCTCATCTCACCAGAATATAGTACAAGTGTAGGTGGCTGTGGATTGGCAGTAGTGCTACTGTGCCTTGATTGCAGGACTGGTCTGATACTCTTTATGTCTGCATGAAACTGAAATCCGGATTTCTATTCATGCCCAGCCATTATACAGCAGCTCTGATGGGTGAATGAGAGGAAAAATGTAGAAAAACACCATGTTTACCAGTCACGCCATGTACAGTGTATTATAAAGTGGCATTTATATTACTCAAATCTAAAGATAATCAAATATCTGTTCCATAAAAAAGGAAATGACTCATAGTGCAAACCTTCTACAGTCCATCAGTGCCACACAACTAATATACCAAATGCCTGTAAGTCATCTAAATGGGCTAAAAGGTCCAGTGTCTGACATGATCGTGACCATTATGTGAATTTTACATCCCAGCCTGGAAAGACAGCATACAATCTGGTCAAACACAAATTTTACTATAAATTATTTCATTCCTAACAGATACTAAATCAAATACATGCTGTATAACACTTTCTTCAGTGTTGGAAAGCAGTCATTTTAGACTGATGCATTATGTTCTGGACATATACGTCAAAAAAAAAAAAAAAAAAAACAACCCAAAGGCAATAAGTTTTCTGTTTGAGTAGCATGAATGGAATATGGACCTTTTTCTTATTTCCATGCACTTAAATAAGCTCTACATTGATATAACTAAGGCTGATCATTAAAATATTTGTTGGAAATTATATAAATAGTGTTACATGTTTTAGAAAATCTATTTAGCAGATATTTGAAGTTTGCTCTGAGGCTCAGCGGTAAATTCCTGCATGTACACAACCTTCCTCACTGGTATTTTTACCTCCTCGTTCGAAAATAAAAAATAAAAAGCTCGCTTCTTGAAGTGCTAAGAGCTGAGCATATTTTTACTCAATGTGCCAGGGTGATTAAAGTTAAAAACCAATTTTACCCAAAGAGCTTTGTGCTTGGAGTGGTCTCATATCGTCTCTTAGCAACAGTCAAAACCATGACTAGCACTTTCCCCAAGCATCTGCTAAGTGCTGCTGCAAGCTAAAAAAAAAAGAGGTGTTTGGTGGACACAAGTCTTAAGAGCCTCATATCTCTCTAAGAATGAGCAAAGACAGCTATTTAATTAGGAGTACCTAATCTTATTTGTTTGTATTTATTCCAATTCAGTGATATGCTTTCGGCTCCTGCAGACATTGGAGCTTCGTACCTCAGCTGACCCTGCAGTCTCTGACCTGGTGATAGAGGTAAACAAACCATTCTGCACAGTGATCAGTGAACTATCGCTGACTTTCTGTGAAACTGGATCAGGTCACCATGACCAGTAAGGAGCAAGCTTTCTGACTTGAATTGATGAGACAACAAAATAGGCTTTCATAAGTGTTGTCAGTTTAATGGCACAGTGTTTCAGTCAAGTCCTATTTGACTGTTTATATTGTTAAAAATTATATAAAGCATCAAATGGAAATTGGACATTAACTGCTGCAAGAGCAAGAATTCTTACCTATTCAATGGTAAAAAACTAACAAAACAAATGCGTACTTTTACAGCCACAATAAGCCTACAATATGTGCCAATCATTTACAACAATAAAACCACAGACATGTGACGTGCACAACATTAATTATATCATTGCAATAACATGCGTTAAAAAGTGGGCTTTGTTAAGCAGCAAGTGAAAAGTGAGTAAAGTTGATGCTTTTAAAGTTGGAGAAATGTGTAAATATGTGAGCGACTTTGACACAGGCATGAGTCAGAGCATCAAAACAGCAGTTACTGCGTCGTGTTCCTGGTAAACGGTGGTTATTACCTCACAAAAGCGGTCCAAGAAAGGACAACTGGCGAACCAGCGACAGAGTCATGGGCATCCAGGGCTCACTGATGTGCGTTGGGAGTGAAAGCTGACCTGCAGAAAAGCTACTGTACCATAAACTGTTAAGCACCTAAATGCTCGCTGTGATAGGTGTCTGAACATACAGTGTACTGCTGTTCGCAGTGTATCGTGTACCTGTGCTGACCTCTGTCCACCTCTGAAAGTGCCTACAATAGGTGCTTAAGCATCAGAACTAGACCATGGAGCAACTGTCCGGGGAAACACATTTTCTTTGAAATAATGCGGACTGCACAGTGTGTGTATGACATTTGCCCCAGGGAGAGTGCAGAAAGATGCACAACGAGAAGAAGCCACAGTGATAAAGCCTCACCTCACACCTTCCAGGACCTAAAGAATCAGCTGCTAACGTCTTGATGCCTGATAACACAGGACGACTTCTGAGGTTGTGTGGAGTTCATGTCTCGACAGGTCAGAGCAGTTTCAGAAGCGATAAGGGGGCTGATCAGGGCATAGCACAATCAGAAACATAGACTGACATTATTAAGTATTTGCAAAATTTTGTGTACCTTCAGTGTGAGTTACTACCTGCCATATTGTATGACTCACATTGCAATAAAAATAAATAGATTAAATACAAAAACTCCCACACAGATTAAAAGATGAGGAATCAGATATATCCAGTAACTATAAGGACTACATACTACAGATTACATACTAATGTAAAAGCAGGCTGAACAGTTTTCACAGAAATAAACATTTTCACACATCATTGTGAAAACATGCAACCAAATGTCAAAAACTGGGACCAAAAGTGACTTTTCACAAAACCAGCCACCAGACTGTGGCTACTGTTGTGTCTGCTGAACTCCCAGCATGAGTAAACACAGACTGTCTGAGACAGAAGGTTTGGGAATCCCAAACCAACACATTAATCATTAAAGAAAACTTGTGAACAAACTTGTCTGGTAATGACATGCTACATCCAGTGCTAATGTAATTGTCAAGGTCCAAAATGAGCCCTCGACATGGGGGAATAACTCTGGCAAGTTGATTTAAAAAACATTGATTAACTTGACAGATGATCCCATTTATCATTTTTGCATAATCTGCTGAATTATTGGGGTGGAAAGTTGATGTATAGTAAATTGAGTTTGATTATAGCAGTACATTTTGGAGGAAGTTTGAATGTACCAGCCAAGAGGAACTCCAGTCCACAGAGTGCAGAGTACAAGTCACCATAAGATGAATTGGTCAGGGCTCATGTTTCAGCAGTCCAAGCTACAGTCAGGATTGGAAAAAGTTTGTGTTTTTACCATCTTTTGCCAAGCTTCTACATCACTGCTGGAAGAGATTTAGATCCATATTGCAGGTAAGTACATGATGTGCAAGGTGTTTAGGGAAATGCATTGGAAAGCTGCATATATCATGAAACGGACTTTCAATCAATAAATAAGTACATGGTTTTACCGAGTTCTATATTGCACTTCACAACTGAAATTGAATCTAGTTTCTAAGTGAATGATGTTGTGACTGCTGATGTTCTCCCTGATGCGTTTACCTTCATCAGTCTGTCACTGTGTCGCTGGTATGATGTGCTGATCAAAGTAATATCTTCTCTTCCCAGATATCTTTCAATTGTAGGTCTTTGCATTATGTTAGAAAGACAGGGTTTAGATTTGATCTTTTAAAAAGATAACTCATAATGTAAGTCGAACATGTAATTTAAAATTAAAGTAGGGATCAGTAGGGAAACTTAGATTTTTAATCAGCACATACATGTCTCCCAGAAATGACACTGTTTAAAGACATAATTCCTCTATGAAGATAGGAATATAATGTAAAAGTAAATTATTTTAGTTTGAAAGAAACACAAACACTATATGAGGTGGGGGCATAAGTCGGCAACAGGACTCTCATCCAGCAGACTGGGGTTATCATCGTGTGTGGCCATTATTCCTAGAATTAAGCCTTGATTTGACTTGCTATTCACTTTTATTTTTTAATCACTATTTGGTTAGATTTGGGCACCAAAGCTACTCATCTAGGTGTAGGGAAACATTCTAGTTCAGGGTAAAATTGATGCTTTCAGGATGTATTTGCAGCCTCTCCTCCATTTTCTGGGTTTCCAGAGTGAAGATCAAAAACTCCATAAAATTTATGATGGTTTGCTGAAAAGGGGGGGGGGGGGGGGGGGGGTGCAGTAAAGTAGAACAATAAATGGAAAAGATATGTTGATTGGAAATGTGTTTGTAATAAATCACAAACAGGAAAAGATGTGATTTTGTCAAAATGTAATTGAGAGTGCAGTTTAGTTTAGTTTTTTTAGATGTTGCTGACCAAACACAGTCAGATTGATCAATACTTAGTGAGATATAATCACGCTGTAATCACACTATCTTCCCCAATTCACAACATCAGAAGCCAGATGCGTCTGTAGCTGCATTCACCTCTTGGAATTTTTGATACTTTTTGGATAATAGGTCTTACTGAACTTCACCTGGAAAAAAAATGAATAAAATGAGAAAAGAAAAGATTAAGAGACAGAGTGTGTGCTTAAAGAACAGTTCTCTCTCCTTCTCTCTCCTTGTTCCTGCGAGTGTCCACAGTTCTGCTGAGAGTGTAACGACACTTCCTGTCCCCCTGGGAGTCTCCACACACAGACACACTGCAGGGCAGTGTCCCCACACAAAAAGTCAACCTCTGCTGATGGAAGCTAAAGACACACACTGTTGTCTTATTTACCATCACTGTATGCCCATAAATTTCCCTTGAGACACCGCACCATAACCTTAGATGAACTTACCAGCAACTCATGGGGCAGTTATATATACATTATGCAGACACAGTAACAAAAGTCATGCTTAAGCAAACACAAGTTCTCCTGAGACGCGACTATGAGCTATAACCCGTCTAACCAGACCAAACCACACATGAAGGACAGACTTTGCACACATAAGCTTTTAAATTGACTTCTAAAACATAAGCGTGACCCTGTTCTATTCTGTCTCAAGTCCTTGGTTTATAAGTGCAGTTTAATGTTGCCCTTTCTCAGTGAAGGGATAATGAATCGGCTCTGAAAGTCTTGAGGTCGCTGCATGCTCTCCACCCACTTCCCTTTACAAAATGTCTCAATTTACATTTTACCATTTTGTTGATTCACTCATCTGGAGAATTACAATGAGTGAGCAGGTAGAGTTTCAATATCATAGTCACCAACAAGAGACAGTTAGCAATAGGTGATTAATCATGCAAAACACATTTGAATGAAGAAAACCCAGTTGGTTGGGTGTCACATTTTAGAGACAGGACTGTGACCACATGGAGGCTGATTTGAGGGAGGTCAGGGCAGTTTATTTTTAACTTCTTTTTAACAACCACTGTTGAAGTGCCCTTAAAATCCCTTGAACTTCCTATTTATTGCTCCAGTGAAGGCAAATCTTTCTAAAGCCTCTGATTAATGATTAAGTAGGACCATATAATTGTAAAGAAGAAAATGGAAGTTAACGTCCTGGTAAAGAAATTAAAAGAAAAGCTGTTAATATGTACTGCTCCAAATGTCTGCTGCTAATTTGCTCTACTTGAGCTGTTCTCTAAGAACAAATGAATGGAATAAAGAAAATAACAAAACAATCATTGGTTGTATTCAATAGTCATGGCTACTGCTGGAGGTTTTACTTTTGGTCATGGCTGAAACCTTTATTATAGCTGGCATACCTATTACATAGTTTCAACTTTTTAACAGGAGTAAAACTAGAAACCCTCAGGAAAAATACCGGAGAACTAACAGCTAGTGTCACAGAAGAAGAAACTTAAGAGAAGGTTGCAAAGCAAAATTAGAGTTCGACTATTTGATATATTTTCAGGCAAAATCAACCATCAGAAAAAAAAAAACCTTAAGCGGCCAGCAAATATATATGATTAAAAACAGTTGAGGAACTATGGAAAAAACAACAGAACACAGCAGTGATGAATACAGTAAACACCGTAGAAGCAGCTGACCTAGCGTTCATGAAGATAAAGTGAGGTGAAAGTGCAAAAACATATTAAGTGTTGTACCACTACGTTTTGCCAGAGACAGATACATGATAGGATAAAGTCCCGACTCTTGTGGGTTTAAATTACCACAGTCATGACAACCAGAGTTCTATTAAAAATGGATAGACTTTGTGTATAACTACAGCACATTACTTTGCATCGGCAGGTTTTGTGGTTAAAATATGAATCACAATGCGCTGTGGACAGCTTTCTCTTTTAAAATTTCCTTCACACTGTGTTTTTCTTGGATTTGTTTATTGTTTGGTACAGGGAATCTAATGCTGAGGATTTTCCCAATGAATACAATGAATAAAGTTTATCAGAGATGCACAGCACCAGAATGTCCTAGTTTCAAAGCCGTCTGAAAAAACACTTGTCCTTGACTCAGAAATTCTGCAAAACAGAATATGAAGCAGATTTTTATTTTTTTCAGTTTAGACATTGCACCAATTAATATTTCAGTTTCTAATTAGTAGCTTCAGCCACAGCGAACACGTGCAAGTGAAACAAACACATAAACATACAAGCAAGGACATAAATAGGTACAGTTTAGCCCTGTGCCTTCACTAAACATAATTAATTTAGAGGTAATTGGCTTGGGAACTTGAATCAAACCAATGACAAGGACTTTTGGAAGAAAGCCGTATGTCAGCCGAAAGCTTTTCACTGTTGACTGAGTCTGTCGAACACGGCCTTTGTTGTGATGCTCAGCTATGGTTTACTTATTATTTATACATACCAAATCATGCTCAAACTGGCTTTAACAACTTTATTTTTGTGTTTTGGAACACAGCATTCATATCTTTTTGCATCTTAATTGCACAGATAAATCAATTCATTAATTATTCATTTCTAATGAATAAACAGTGCTTCCATGTTCTGCAGTAAACATTCACAGACTGGCCTCGGACACTTTCCCTGGAGCAAAAACCGAGCTATTCACATACACCACTGAGCTGATGTGCCATACATCCATCATCACATATGTGCAGATACACATTCAGATCCTTATCTCCGATCAAGATGAGGAGCTGGGATCGACCGTGACTCAGTCTCTCTGTTTCTCGAGGCTATGCTGTTTGCATGCAGATAACCACAAACAAACAGGGCAGATAATTGCACATACAAAATGAAATATGAAGAAGAATGTGCAAAGACATGTATAATTAGAACAACTGCTAAGATGGATAGCTGGATGAGCACAAATGTAGGAAGATAGATTCAGTGGATACTGCAATTTGCTGCCTATAATTTAACTAAGACAAAACATCCCATCTTGTTGCAAGCAATAATGAAAACCACATTTCCCGAGCTGAATTTGTAGTTAGTCTAATATGTGTCAATTAAGTATTTCTCCCCTCCATCTCTCATCTTCTCCTGCTTGGCTGCATTGTTAGTAGCAATGGAAACACTTGAAAGTCCAGGGAGCTCCTAATGCAGAAGTCTTCTCATGAAAAATAGATCAGGTCTATATAAACAACCTACAATCCATACCCTCCGGCCTTTTGGATTTGTTTATACAATTATTGGAATGTATACGGAGGGATGCCAATTAGAATACTGCTAGAAACATTTTGCAAAAAATTCCTCTTAATTTTTCAAAAGGTGAAACAAAATTCACTAGTCAGTGCCTCTTTAAACGAATACAAGAAATCTGTGTAAAGATGTTAAATCAGGTCACTGCCTCAATTTAAAAACGATTAGTGATGCAGTGCAAAAGGGCTTTGCTTTGGAATTTTGGGTATTAAGTCTTATTTTTGTTCTCGCTTACAAATATGTGGTTAGTCTGGCTGAAGCTTGTGTTCAGCAAAGATGCTGTGCGTCACAAGCGCTGTCCGTGGTGCTGATTGTGTCCCATCTCAAAGCAGAAAAAAGCGCATTAAGAAACGCACCAGAGCAAGTATTGCTGCCTGTGGTTATCTACACAGCTACATATCGCGTCACATGAGGGACATTACAGCCTGCAAACAATTTGAAATACAAAAAAACAACGTAGATCAATGGACACGAGAACTGTTTTCAGGTTCCTTTTATAGCTACATTTACTGTATCAACCGACTGTAATATAAGGAGCAGTTATTCTACTTTACCAAACGCAGCCCTGCAGGATGGTTTGGCCACATAGAACAGAAGCTCAGCGTCTCTCTCACCCTCTGCAGATCTAATCTCCCTTACTCCGTCTCCCCACATGACTACTCTGACAATATTACCTTCCCATATGGAGAATATTACTCCAGTATGCCATCTGTACTATCATCCTATCATCCCCTTGAGCGTGTGACTGTGTGTGTGCATGTGTGTGTGTGTGAGGCGTGTAGGAAAATGAGCCAAGGGAGTAGGACGTGTGTGTGTGTGTGTGTGTGTGTGTGTGTGTGTGTGTGTGTGTGTGTGTGTGTGTGTGTGTGTGTGTGCGCGTGTGAATGAGTTGGATATAGCGAGAGCCTAAGTGCGCTTGCATTGGTGCTAATAATTAACAATCTGTATAATACTGTCATGGTAAGACACAGTGTAATGATTCCCAGAGCTGATTGTCATAGTTGTTCATTGACTGCTTAACTGTCTTCACGTAGTCGGTTATCATTGCGTTCATTCATCCACTATAGACAATAAAATAGAATCTTATAAAGGCAGGGTAGGGCAGGCATCTGTGGCAGTATGGCAATGTCAGATAATCCAATCACCTCATAACATGAACTCGTGTATAAATCTATCAACGCTTAAAGTTGCTTTCCTCTGTCTTTCCTTCCTATCTTGCTCCCTTTCGCCCTCCCTCTGTATCGTGAAGCTGACACCAAACACATTCCTGACCCAAATCTTTCCTTTCGAGGCTCACCTACTGCCTTACAAACACCGAAGTCCCCTCAGAAAGAAAGAAAGAAAGAAAGAAAGAAAGAAAGACCAAAGAGCAACATTTACGGAGAAAAGAAATGGGTTCAGTCTTGACAGATTAAACACATTCCCTTAAACAGCTTCACATTCACCTATGGGAGTTCTATATGTGTAACTGCTAATTGTACTTTGACAAGTATTGCAATCAAGGGCTTCAGAGTGGAGTGTTTCCCTCTGGTTGCTCAGTCGACAGTCAATAATAGCTGCTAATGAATGGTATGTAGCCACTTGAATTAAAATGCACAACATACTGCAGAGAGATAGACTGATGGATGAATAGAAACAAACACTGTTTTCATTTTGATATTCTGGGTGTTTACACACACAGTCTAGACACAGCTTGATATATGTGGAATGGATGGTAAGAAGTGCCTTCTTTGTAAAAAAAAATGGATGTGGGCAACAGCAGTGGGATCCTCCAGGCAGTTTGTGATCCCATTTAGTGAGCTCCCTCTGGTGACTCCTCCAACTAAAAGGGCCTCAGATGGGAAGGCTTTGACCTTGTTTCAAACTGTTTCCGCGCTGCCAAACAGTGATGTGGATCCTCAGCTAGTTTACATTTCCCAACTCAATGCCTCTTTAAATGGAGTCATGACTGAGAGTCACAACACAGATGCTGGGCATGTTTGACACATGCAGTTTAAAATGAACGTTTTTATGCCATAACTGTGACTCTGCTACATTTAATTAAGAGCCCACTTCACTTACACACAGATTTCATGCATATCTAATCACACATTATTGTCTGGATGCTCTTTCGACTGGCTTTGCAGTGAGAGGAGAGACACTGTAGTGGATTGTGAGTAAAATAATAAAGAGCTGTCGTGTCCTTGAGTCTAAAAGCTGCCAATGCCACAGCGTTATTATTTCTGGGGAGAAATATTTCTTACAATATTAGACATGATTTTAGTGAGGGTCAGTGGAAGAAATAGGGCTGCCATTAATTACTGCTTGTCCTTTTGCTTCAAGTTCATCTTCAAATTTTCCATAGATATGTCACCAGAAAAGAAACTTTACTTCACTGTGACTTGTTCACAATGCCCTTTGGAATTACAGTAGACAGAGTAATGAGATTGATCACAGTCATGAGGAACTTGGGCACCCATGCATCCATATCATTAGAGGGTGGCCATACATAGTACATAATACCACAGCATGAAAAAACAGCACCCTACATTTAAAATATTAGAAAGTAAGTTAGAGAATTATCACAAAAATGTGCTTGCACTGTCAAAAGTTAAAATACTCTTTATTCAAAATCTTTTTTTAATGTAATTTTAGTTTGTAATAGATGCAGTATAGGCAGCTTTTTAAGTTTGTATGAGGTTGAAGCAAAGCAAACAGTCAATATACAAAGATCGTATAATTTTGTGTACGGTCTTTAGGCCCCTGTAAACCCACATTCCATCTGCACATGCCTTATATTTTCTGTGTACTAATTAGACCTTTTGTCAGGACTGTGTGGGTGAAAACAAATGGCACTTAATCTCTCACCTCAGGTCAACAAACTAGGGCTTACTTTGAATAAACAATTAATGTTATCAGCATATATTGTAAGGTGACATCATGTAATTCCTAACCTAGGTTCACCAAACATACGTCTGATTACACTTTGTTATAGCCAGATTAACTGAAAGCACCTTGATGTGGTTGGTTCATCTTCAATTTACAAAGAATTTAGCTGTGTGTGCAGTGAAAAGTCTAAATTACCGCTTTAAGGTGAAATGGACTTAGAAAGTTGCGTTGCAAGCAATAAAACGCAAGTGATTACTAATTGCATGTGTGTTTTAGATGGTCTTTGGATATCCAACCTTATTTAGTGATGATATGTTAATTTAAAATGGTCAAACAATGGTGATGTGACAGTGTTTGTACAGTTTCAAGGCTTGAAATTTCAACGGTTTGGACGTCAAGCTGAAGTGGAAGCATAATGAGACACTTTCTGGAGCGAGAGCCACCACTGCACATCCAAGAGTCTGCAACTGTGTTTTGCTTTGATATGTTTCTATGTGATTAAAGAAGAAGAACTCCTTATGAGCCTCCCTGTGAGGCAGCAAGTTTTGCCATGTGGTGCAGAAGAGTCAGAAGTCTGAATGTGTCTCAGCCAGGAGAAACCTGCTGGGCTTCTACATGGGCGAAAGAAAAAGAAGACACACCACTAATAAGGATGCAGACAGCCACACATACGCTCCAAGAGTAGTTTCTAATAATGATACAGGGATTTTCTCCCTATTTCTACACTCTCCAAAAGAAGAAGGCAGACACACAAAGTGCTTGGGGGTAAAAATAGAAGCAAGGGAGTGTCCATCCATCACTGTGACTGTCTGAAGGGCCCGATCGATTCTGCGTGTGTGTGTGCATGTTATTTGATGCACTCCACTACCTCCGAAAGAAGAGGCAAAATATGAGTGCGCAAACTGTGATGCGACTTTTCAAACACAGACACACATCCTACCTGCTCTCACACACACATACGCGAAAGCAGCAAGCTTGCGGAGACACTAAATACCAATACTGTCAGAGAGAAATTGACCTCTAAGGCCAGTAAACACATAAACAAGAGCACGTCCAAACATACACAGCAGCCATCTCTCTGTCTAGCATAAAGGTTAGATGACGTGCTTTTGCTGCATTGCTGAGTGAAAGTGTGTGTTTGTGTGTGTGTCAGTGCTCATGTGCTCATGTAAGCCTTCCCCTCCCTGGCTCATTATGTGTGTCTGCCCCCATGATAATCGCCAAAGAGTGCATAATTAATTATTTTCTTCTATTTCCATGAGAGCCTTTCTCTCTCTTCTTATGAGCCCTGTTCCTGCTCTGATCGGTTTTATAGCTTTTTTGCTTCCTACTCTGTCTCTTCCTATTTGTAAGTATGATGAATTACCTGCTGGTTACCTAGGAATCTGTTGCCCTCACTGAATACCAATGGGCCATTAGGGATGAATTGGTTGAACGCCGAAACTGGCCTCAAGGTTTGAGAGAATCTCAGTGTTCCAGATGAGCAAACGTGGTTCTAACCAATGCAGACAAACCTACACACACACAAATACACACCAGAGTTCTCCAGTTAAAGGCGGAGTGGGAACAGTTTAAGAATGGGAATAGTTCAAGTTTAATAATACAACACTGACTGAACTAAACCCTTGTGGGCCTTTTTTTGTATGTTTTTTTTTTGGGTGTGTGTGTGTGCGTGCGCGCATTTGTGAGTGTTAGTGAGTACAGAAGCACACACACTCCACATGCTGGAGTGTGTGTGAGTGTGCGTGTACGTGTGTGTAAAGGTCACGTCTCTCATCTCTAAGTGAGCCTCAGTGAGAAGGGCTGAGTGGCAGCACTCATCAATATTAACTAATGCCCTTCCTTTCATCCACATCATAAATCCATGGAAACAAACACACACGTGGGTTTCAGGGAGTTCTTGTTGCATGTGTGTGTGAGAGCAAGAGGCAGAAACAGACTTAGATTACATGGTGAGCTCCATGATCAAGAAGAAATGCCCAAATCATAAGCATTGCAGAGAAACAGAACTATATAGAACCACTCCTCTACTGAAATCATACATATTTACTGAGATTTCCAAGATGGAGAAAGAAAGTGCACAGGTGTGCCAAGGAAGAGAGAGACAGGGAAATCAAACAAACATGGGAACAGATAGAAACTGCAGGTGACAGATGTGACAACGGAGGTGCAGGTTCAATGTGTGCCTCAGCAGCTCATGTGTCAGTTTGAGTTTAGATAAACCCACAACACAAACGCACGCACGCACGCACGCACACACACACACACGCGCGCATCACAGCTTGTGCCCACACTAAAGGCTTTTTAACAGCTAATGAGTAATGAAGAAGAGTAATGACAGACAGAGGAGGGCGTGAGGGAGACATGGAGAGTGAGCGAGAGGAAGGAAATATTGTAAGTGAGGTTAAAGCAACAGATAAACGGTGACTATGACTCAGTGAAATTGGAAGCGAGGAATAAACAGAGGAGAAGCAGAAAAATAACACAACGGAGAAGCGCCGTGTTTGTGTTTGTGATAATGTCCTGGTAGCATGCATGTACTTAGGAGTGTAAAAAAAAAAAGCAAAGTCAGAGAAAATGAGAAAGAACAAGAGGAAAGTGTGCAAATGGAAATCTTTTGATCAGAACATGAAAACAACAGCAGCTAAGCAGAGAGAGCGAAGAACAACAAAAAGACGTCACAGACAATTACTGTGAACATGGCTCCATTCAGTATAAACACCCTTGTGTTTTGCTAAGGCGAAGCGTAACACTTAAAATCCGCTGTCATCTCCTCTCATGCTTTTCATCTTCCAAATGCCAGAGTATGAAAAACAAACAGAAAGGAAACAAACATTTTTTTTTCCTGTTTACAGTACAGCTATCATGCCCACTGGGAAAACAGAGGTCTTAATGAAACACATTAGACAGACAGAGGCAGTCGAGGCTCTTACTGTGTGAGTGCATACGAGTGTGTTGGTGTGGGTCAGAGTGTGTGTTAAAGACACACAGGCAGCCTTTCATTGCAGTGATGTCAGATTACCTGCGGGGTACACTGCTATTCACTGAGACATACTGCATTGTCTAATAATATTATTCGCTGTTCATTATAACCGGGTCCTGAACAAACAGGCAAGAGAATATTGTGCTGACCCGCAAAACGTATTCACATTAGAAGCAAAAAAAAAAAAGAAAACCTACAACCTTCATCCTCTGCCTAACCACAGCGAGTTAATTAAAATGTTTTTCTCATTGTTACGTTAACAGCTGAACCAGACCAAACACTGCAATATGATGTGGGAGGATTTAACTCGAGCGGCTCCAGGGTTGGTAGTGTGTAAAACCTGCAATAAGACTGTCTCACTCTGTCTCATCTCGCCTGAAGGAGCTGCAGACCCACAAAAAAAGAATTTCATTAATACGAGCTTCAGTGCAGCTTCAGCATCACTATGACTCCCAAAATGCACAAGCATTGTCCTGTTTTCACTTTTACAAGTAGAAGTTTTTGTACACCAGCTGTTGGATCAACATTTTCTGTATTGCCCACTGATATCTTGAGCCCAAACAGCCCTTGATGTTATTGGTTTTCAAACTTAAAACATTCACATTTTAACGCCACTGGCTTTACCGCATCCAAAGTTCTGCTTCACAGTCTTTTCTTTTGATCAGCCTTTCATAGACGTGCAGCAATCCCTGTTGCTCTGAGATGTTCTGGCACATCCAGACATCATCTGACATGTTTTAAGACACAATTATGCTGATATCATTAGCAGACAGAGCAACTTGAGGTCACTGTGCAGTTTTTAGTATGACCGAATGCCTTTGCAGACTAAAACATTTCTCTGACTCATGTTTTTTCAGACATTTTATGCTGATGCTGCTGTATATTATGTTCTACTTTTTTTTTTTTTTTTTTAAGTTTGCTTGGCATTATAATACCAGTGATGTGCAATATGACTGTATTCAGAGTCAACAATTCTCTCTGAATATGATATTGTCCCTTGTTACGCAATCAATTAGAATTTGCTCAGTTGTCTTGTAACCAGAAATACCTTTTGCTCTGTTGCTGTATTTCTAACAAAGGGTCTCCTAACCCTAACCTTTTGCTATAGCACCAGGACTAGTGAATGTAGATTGCTTCTATTACTCCCATCTGCTTTAACATACTGTATATTAAAGGTCCCCATGTTTATTGCACAACTGGGGACTAACAACAACATTTACTGCCCTGAAAAAAATCCTCTCACTTTTGCTAGAGCCATGAGATGTCAGCAGCGGAGTTCTCGACAGCAGAAATGACAAACGGTCTGTTTTATTACAGCACTAAAATAAATCAGATTACCTGCAGATGATGTGCAGATTCATTCCGACATGCTGCATGGTCTAATAATATTGCTTACTTTTGGGCCATCACTGTTGAGGCTAGAGTAAAAATGAAGCAACAGGGCGATTCTTCAGGGAGCATTTACAGCACTCCACATACGCACACAGAGAAACCTATGCAGGGCCAAGAACCACTGGCGATTAAAAGAAAATTACAAAATGTGAAAACAGATGCAATGAAAAGGCAGTCACCCACAACAGCATATGCACATGTACACAAAGAGAAGTTACATTTTGTGTCTGTTAAGCAAAATGTCAGAAACTGAATGTCATGAAGGACAGACAGTCAAAGGCTAATGTCTTTTTCTCCGCTATACAAGTCGGTTTTCTATAAGTGAAATCACAGAGTTTTGGAATTTCTACATTACCTCCACAATGCAAGTGGTTCTATTCATGAACTCCTGCTTGGACTTTTTTCTTGACCTTTTTTTCAAGTGAAAGGCTTCAACCTCCATGATTCCTTTGGAGCTGAAATGCACTGAACATATCAAAGAATACCTCAGCAATATGGTTTCAAAGTGCAGTATGTGCACCACAAGATTTGAAGCTAATTTTCTGCTCTCAATATTCAGTTATAAGCAGAGTCTAGAACACTGAATGCTCACTGAACATGAACCTCCTGCCTCATGTTGCTGTACTGTAAATGTCAACTTGCCACAGTGAACACAGCATTTGTGCACACGAGTGGGTGCCAAAATTTCTGACCCTGTTGTACCCACTTCGCTTCATGCACAGGTCCAGTACAACTAAAACAGTCTGTTTAAATCATCACTGATGCACATGTTGAATATAAACTACTGAGTTACTGCTCTTATCTATCTCCAGAATCTCATTTTCCCCCAGTTTTCTGCTTTTCCCATCACAGCAAACGACCAACATCTAGTGCAATTTAGATCTCTTGTAAGCTAGATACTGTAAAAACTGGTTGCTATGATTAGCTAATGCAAATATATATGCATACACCTGCTGTGTGTGATGACATCTGTCAAATTTACTTGACTGGTTGGCACAAGACCAGCTTGATTCAAGAGGCAGCTTTGAACCCCGTTATCACCATCTATAGATCACAGTTCAGGATTCATGGAAGGTGTAGTATGCATGTTGTTTTCCCACTTGTTCAGACACAAACCCAACTTTAACTCTGGGAAAAAACAGAAAGTAAGAAATATTCAAACTACAGATTTACTGCTAACTGGTGGCTGATAAAATAATGCATAAGGGAAGCTGATATTTAAATGAAATAAATGTGCTATTGCCATGGTATTAGCAGCAAACCAAGTAATGTATCTTGGTGCCAAGAGAAGCTTTTAGGGTGCAGTCACAGTCATCCAACATTAGTAACAGGAATAAACGAAGTAAATCTCCTCGCCTCGCTGGGGTTTCAGATATCATTTCGCTGTATTTTCCCGTGTGGTCATTAAGAAGACGTATTACCATGCAAAGCGTCACCAATACAGATGATGGTACAGCGCTATTATTGAGCATCTCAAATCATCTATAGGATGACTGAGGCATTTAATGAAAGAAGCGAGTGAGGCAAAGGCGTAAAGGAATGCTGTACGTGAGGAAGTCAGAAATATACAGACAAGCTGGCAAATCAATGTGTGTATGTGTCAGAAAGACAGAGAGCGAGAGAGAGAGACTGTGTTTATGTGTGGGCGGGTGCTGCTGAGTTGTAGTTGGCTGTTCCAGGAATCTATTTAATCAAAGCTCCAAGCCTGGATATGTAGAGTGAATGTCAAACACCGATGAACTCTTTGGATGTGCGTGTTTACATGTGTGTGCAGCTAAACCGATGTGTGTACGTGTGTGCCTTGAGGGTCATCGATGTATCGGATCCCTTTCAATTAACAACTAAATCAGTACTCAACCGGCAATTTTCTTGTCAACATGGAAATAAAGGCTTGTTTCTGCTCGGTATGTTTAATGAGACACGCTGGAGGCAAAGCCCTGAAAAACAACAGCGCTAAGAGCTGTTGTGAACAAAAATATCAGTCAATATCAAACTGTAATTTGTCAGCTCATGAAGAGTCACTGAAAAGTTATGTTATAGGGAACTTTTTGAATTCAACTTGCAAGAGTTGTAAAGCGGTAGCAGCTTTAATCACTGAAGCTAAATTTCTTCACATTCCTTTGATTAAACCTGTGACATAGAAGGGAAATACCCCATAAGTTTGCATTCAGGAACCATTATTTAGTTTTGTATTATTAATTAAAAGGAGCCTACTGTAACCTGCAGTTGCTGCCTTTTTGTTCATTCATTCGTATAAAGCAGTGTGAGCAGAAAGAGTGCAGCGGAGATGGTTTTGCTAGAAGCGTGTTACTAAAAATGAGACAACTACTGAGTCTTCCTTCATCTCCTTTATGTTGCCAGTGCTCTGATGATGAATGATGAAACTGGGCTTGTTTCAACACTTGGGGAAACCTCTGAGAAAGAGATACTGGCAATCCAAAAAAAACCAACATCTGGCTCCGCACAGCACCACTTCCTTGGCAGAATGATGCCAACACTGTTTACAGTTTTGATATTGTTTTCACAGCACAGGTCCACTGTCTTGCCTCCTGGGAATATAATCTAAACCACCTGGATTGACTCAAAACACACATCCTCCTAATTGCACGGCATCAACAAAGTTTTGACACAGTTCTAAAGTGTGAGATTTATCCTAAAAGTGGCAAACATCAGCAGCCAACATAAGACCCAAGAGTAAACGATCATTAAAAGCTTATATCAACACAAATGTAGTATTTTATGATGTGAAGAATGATGTCATGGGAGTGTTTTGTCCTGAGTATAGATGCTATTGCATCTCTTAGACAAATTTTGTCCTTAACTTCTAACAAGGGAAAAGCCAAAGCAGGACACACACAACAAGGAGACTCTGACTCCAGCTGTTTGGTTCAGGGAATCTACAAAGACAGTCAGGTTCAGCTTGCATTCAAATTCAATCTGTCGCAGTTAATAATACGTAAACAGTATTGATTTGTGAATGACTGACTATACGTGCAATCTATATTAACTCTAGATGACAAATGAGGTTTTGCATCGCTGCAATAATCAACCACACAAGCCACACACAGCCACACATCATCATCAGAATCCACACAACCATAGAGAACGGAATAGAATCGCTTATCATTGGCCTCATATTTGGACGAATACAACAAATTAGAAGTTTTATCCCACATATTAAGAACCACATTCACGGTCGTGGTTGCATTGCATTATGTCTCTCAGCTCTCACATCATAAACCAGGCAGAACCACCTCTTTGTTACAAATCCTTTTCTCTCCATTTCTCCCTTCTCCATCTGTAATTCACCTCATCACTTTCTGTCTATCTTCATCACGCTCTGTCTCTGCGGATTTTTTTCACAGCACACACACACACACACACACACACACACACACACACACATGTCCACATTCACGTGTGCACCTCAGTGACACACCGATTTGCGTTCTCTATGGACAGAAGTGTCACCACACACACACACACACACACACACACACACACACACACACACACACACACACACACACACACACACACACACACACACACACACACACACACACACACACACACACACACACACACACACACACACACACACACACACACACACACACACACACACACACACACACACACACATATGCATTAGCTGCAGCCTTTGGTCAGGCTAATCCACATGCAATAATTTCTATAAGCCAGTGAATAGAGATGCAGCGTTGAGCCCAGTGGAATAGTGCGTTCCTCTGGGTGAGGCACATGAAAATGACACACACATAACACACACTGGTGCAAGAAAGCAAGACACGCACCACACAGATATATGTATCGATTCACTAAAAGAGACACACGTGTACGCATGTGTGTGCAGGAAACAACAAAAAAAGATTGACAGCAGCAGGATATATTGATGTGTGACCATGGTGCAAGGAAATGGGTTGTATTCCTCAGCGAACAGGGGAAAGCGATGGGGACCAGGGATTTTTATGATCCATTCACGCTTTCTGAATACTAGAATAGAGAGAAACTAGCCAAGGTCAGAGGCAGAATTCCCTATTCTAATTCGGAGCGTTGCTCACCACCCGGAGCAAGAGTCAGGGATTAATTTAGAGATCCATTCACCACGCCTGTGCAGAGGGGGAGAGACGGCGAAACGAGATGAAGAACAGAGGAGAGGAGGAAGAGTCTGAGGAGATGGGGGAGACAAGGGGGAGATGGACAGAGGAGGGAAATAGGGGGAAGGCCAAAGGGATAGATGGAACAAGAGTGGAAGAAAGTGGCAAGAAAAGTGAGGGACAGAAATAGGGATGACGAGAAAGAGAGAAGTAGTTCCGCTTGTTATGTGCAGCCTGCAGAAAGAAAGAGAGCAGACTGTTCACAGAGCATTTCCAAACACTCCTCCTCTTACATCCTAATGCTCACATGAGTGTGTTTGTGTTGGTCTGTGTGTGTCTATACACCTGTGAGAGAAATCAGATAGACAACAGGTAAGCAGACCCAAGCTCTGGTAATGGAGACTGGATGAGACAAAGAGAAGAAATCAAATAGTAAGAGAGTTGATATCTGAGCAGAAACAGACTGAAATAAAGAAAGTCTATGAAAACACAGACGAGAGAAGAAACATATATATGTTCCCTGAAAGAATAAGTCTTGTGTTATGCTGTTGTATACTTTTCTTATTGTCAATAAGGCCCATGAAAAGAAAACCAACATCGCATTAGTCCATCTCTCAAAACCTGTCTCCACTGCCAGTGATTCTGAGCCTTAAGCCCATTCTTTTCAACTAAGGACATAAATCTTTCAAATTGGGTTATAAATGTAGTTACATTTTTAAATAGGCTACTTAATTTTCTCAGACACTGTAGCTTTTAGCAAACTTTACTCTAACAGAAATGAATTGTGGAGTTTTGGGGGACTATTTTCAGCCACAGATGAGCACACAAATGTGGGATTTACTGGAAATAAACTTCAGTGGCTGAGTTAAAGTCAAGAAAGAAACCTGTCAGCCAGATAACAGTGTGGAGTGTTGATCTTGGTGTATAAGTACAGACTGCCTTGAATTTAACTGGGCTATAGTCTCCAGGTCAGCTGTTCAGTTAGTTGGTCAATGTAATCTCATCTGCCTAAATTGCCATTGGTGAGACAATCCCTAGTGTTACCTTCATAATGAGAAAAACGCAACATCAGCAGCTTTCCAGAATTAAACTATTACATCTGACAGCTGGAGGATCACACTACCTGTGAACACAACAGCATTTTCACAACTTTGAACTCAGCCAACCCAGTGCAGACTCCTACATCTAACTTCAACATTTACTGAACATGTACACAGAGTTGACTCCTACCTAACTGACATCATCTTTGTGCCAGCATTTTGTTCAAACAGATGGCCAACAAATCTTTTGTAAACTTTGCAAACAACAGCATGCATATCACTGTTTAACAATCAACATGGCAGATCATCAAAAAATGGCTGGCAAACATGTCTGCATAATTTTTCTCAATAGTTTCTTTTTTTGTTGTGATCAAAAATCTAATAAATACACCAGTCAGCTATAAGTCTGTTTTTTTAATCATCACTTCAGTATAAAAAATAAAGTTAAAATGATATATATATATATATATATATATATATATATATATATATATATATATATATATATATATATATATATATATATATATATATATATATATATATATATATATATATATATATATATATATATATATGGTACAAATACAAGCTTTTCATATTTATTTATTGTTCCTTTACAGGATTAATGCTAGCAGGTAGAGTGTATTCGGTGCACTAGGGTTGATTTTGTTAATTTAGAGATAACATGCAGATTTTTCCCACTTCATGATTAATCAGTTGGTCTGACTTAAGTCCATCAGGATTTGAACTGGTTGACTGCAGCTCTTTTTTAAGGTTTAATCACATTTAATGACATCCAGAGAATGAATCCAGTTGGACTTTAGCGATTCCCAGACTTTTCATCTAACACCAGGTTCATATTTTTGATTCAGAGTAAAAAGCTCTACTACTGAATCAATTTTCAGTACATCTGGCATCCATACATCCGTATCATTCACAGCATACATTGTTTGATCTCTGATCATGTGGTTGCAAAACTATAATCTTTTAAATAATTTCTGGAAAAATGCAAATTTGCTTTTAGGATCTGTTCATCTTAACAGGATTTGTTGATGATAATAAAAACACCTCTGCCCTTGTCCTGTATCATACAGTGTTCCAGTTTGATTTTCCCTGAGCTACACTGGAAAGATCCTCTTATTCCACATTGCCTGATAGTATCACATATAAATTCTCTATCATGTTGTTTCAACTCGTCATTGAAGCTATACTGTGTGATGCTTACACTGAAATATTAAAACTCTAGTCTCCATGTTTTGAACCTTTGTGTCAAACGGATGTATCCTATATCCCTGTGACATTTTTTCCCCCACATTTTCCTCAAAATGAAATTGTCAAATTTGATAACTATGGAAACTGAAGAATATCCAATATGATTCAAAATAAATTTCTCTGGGTTTTAACATGTTTGGCTTCACAGAATGAAGCTGTTTTAATTAAACTCCAAGTAGGTCAATGGGATTTAAGTGGAAATAGGAGTGAGGCCATAGAGAGGGCTTTTGCGGTTTCTGGTGCCCACAGTAACACATCTCATTCAGTCAGGCTTCAGTGCATACAGACTGTAAAACACCTGGATGCTGGATTGTTTTATACTCTGAGCAATAACTATGGCTTTACTCATCACCAACAAATCTTTATCCTTCATGGACATTACAAAGAAGCCACCTATTCATTGTGTACCTTCCCACTTGCACTGCCTAACAGGAATAGATGCAGCATGAGATGATATGTGCAGGTGGGAGGCTGCAGAAGGACAATTAATTTTCCAATTATTGTAGGTTGCGTTAACTAATCTATTCATTCGTGTGGGTCTATAAAGCAGGGGCTGGGAGACAAACAAAGTTGGAAATAGCATTGCACAGTTTTGATTTATGATTATAGACGACTGCATTTGGCTGCTGTTAAATTTTATAATAATACTGCCCTCCAGGGATATTAAATGTCTAAATTTATTTTACTCATGTGTAACGCCACATGAATCAATTACCAGATGATCTTCAAAACCAGACTTCCAACTTTGAAGTGCTCTCTTTGGAAGAATCCCTCATTGAATGCATTAATATAATATTGTGCAGAGAAGTACTGTATTGTTGTATAATATGGTATTGATTTAGCTCACCCTGCCTAGTTAACAGCCCCAGTGGTCGATTTGTTAAAGCTTAATGTGATAAGGAGGTAAAACATTATGACATAATCACTCGAAAATTTCCCTAAAACAAGATAGATGGGCCAAAAGATTGTGTTAACGAGGGGATGTGATTTGATATGATACCTTTGGGGCAAAATTAGCTTTCAGCCATATTCATACCTTCTGGAACACTAAACACATTCACGTTTTGCAAACAGGCCTTCATATTGCTGTTCTTTTTAATCATTTAAGCATAACCACTACACACTGTTCACTAATGTTCGGCCACACTTCTCTAATTTTTTCGTTTTGTCCTTTATCAAAGTGTAAACACATCAAATGGCTTATTCAGAAATGAAATTAAACTTATTGAGAGTATCAGCAGAACCACCGCTGACATAAAAGACGCCGTTGGGAGATGAGCATGAGAAGATTGTTCCCCCACAGGCGCACACTAAACTTCAGTGTGGGATTTTAGATTATAGCGGCAGAAACTAGTGTCACCCAGCAGATGTCAGAAAGCAAATAATCAAACTTCTGTCATACAAGTGCACACAGACAGCCACAACAAAGCTCTGCTGCTGAGAGCGAATAAAGCGATAGCGGGCAAACCAGCAACTAAGGACAGCTCACGGTCCTGGGAGGTGAAACAATAACAGCGATTTGTCAATAGTCTTTTGTTTTGTGGTCTAATATGGTCTGTTAGACCATTTTCAGTAAACTGTACTGACATCAGCAAGCAATGGCACCAAGACACCAGGCAGACTGAAGGAATTTAAGTTTGGAACCATCACCGTACTGCTCAGATCAGAGTAAAATCTACCACCAAGCATCAAAGAAGCATAAATTCAACTTACAGAGGTGTTTTGATGAAAAAAGAGAAGGTCCAGCATTGCAGATTTGGTTATTCTTATTTGATTATTTTTTTTGAAAGACACATTTCTGACAACAAAGATGTTTAATGGCCAAAACTACCAATGATTAATATCATGTAAATGAGCCAAAACTGAACATTCTTTTAAAGATTTTCTTTGATTTCTTTGTGAGACACTGTAGGCCACTTTATATAAATTTTTATCACGATAGTACTTGTGATATTCACATCACACAGACACCTGTAGAATGACGAGGGTTCCTGAACGGCTGGTGACTGGCGGCTGCCCACACAGCCTTGTTAACGATAACTTTCCAGAGCAAACGTCATAGAATCGCTCCTCCAGGTCAACAGGGAGCGTGAAAGATTAGATCTCAACTCCCAGAGAACAGACAGGGATGGTGAAAGATTAGCTGTCATCCTTCAAAAGATCAGAGAGGACCAGAGTACCAACTGTTCCCCTCTGTTCTGAGCACAAAGGGCCCATTTTAAACACTGTCTGCAACTGTTCCCAGACTAATTTTATGGTTGCAATAAGCTACAATATTTTGCGACGGGTAATATTACCTCCCTGCAGATGGGAGGGTTAATGCGAATAGAAAGTCTCGGCCATAACTCTCAGCCAAATGAACCGCCTGACATTGCCTCGAATGCCACACGGTAAGAACTTCAGATTTTTGAAGTGTACTTTCCAGGGTTCAAATCAGCATTTCAAAATGGCAATTAGTTCAACAACTGTTTCAGAAAAGCCAAAGAAATTCCCCCAAAGATAACTCAGTTGCTGCATCAGACTTTGCAGAATAGTAAACCTGCAGTCAGCTTCTTTAAATAACTTGAGTTCCTATTTAAACCAATCTCTATCAAACAGTGAGGGATCGGCTAGACCGACAAACAAACATGGAGAGAAACAAAGAGAGAGAACGCTCGCATGCACTTCTTTCAGCCTCATTCTCAGTCACACAGTGAAACACTTACATGCATTGGTGACTGCGAAGCTGTTGGCGGTCTCTATGTTGTCGACATGTGGCACCAGGTTAAAGGGAGCTTCCGTAGCATTAGGGCTGGTGTTGTGAAGGAAGATAGCTAGTCGAAACGCCGTATACTCCTGATCAGTATTCCTAATGAACAGTCCACCTAGAGAGAGGGACAAAGAGGCGAGACCAGGGGGAGGAGGAGGGCATGACAGAAAGGGAAGGAAGTGAGTTATTGTAGGGCGGAGAAGGGTCGGGTAAGAACGTGGCGAGAGAGGAAGAGAGACAGGAAGAAGGTGAGTAATGCGGGGGAAAGAAAGATAGATGGGGAGGACAGAGGAAAAACAGAGGAGGGGACGGAGAGAAGAAAGCCAAGATCTTCATTAGCTTTGTTATAAAAGGTAATTTGTCTTTCAGCTCACTCTCTGTCTCGTGCACAAACATGAATACAAACACACTTGTGGAGGCTCACACTGCACATTTCATCGACGGCATCTGAGGAGGAGCGAGTTAGAGAGAAGAGGAGAAGAAAAGAGGAACAGCTAAGCTGACAGGAGAGCCGTCAAAGAGATAATGAGTCCGACAAGACATAAAAGAGAACAGAGGAGGAAGGCCAAAACAAAAAGTGTCAGCTAAATAAGGGAGGAGCACGGGCCAGGCACTAAACAAGGGAGAGGGAGGCAAGCGCTGAGGTTCACTGGCTTTTGAAAGTGAGAACATCTCTCTGTACAGCTAAATGAGTGTGAGAGGGGAGAAAAGACGTGACAGGAAACAAAATGTAATAGTACAGACTAAAAACAAAACTCAAAAATGCAAATTAACAGGAGGAGCTTATGAAAATATGTGGGGCAGTGACAGAGAGATGACAAAGGTCTGAATTTTTTTTTTTAAAAGCTACACAAAAAGGGCTCATTTAGTGGTCATGTGATCCTCTCAGGGCATTCTCATATAACATGTAGAATCCAGAGAATGCCTTTCTCTATTACTTGAGCCTGAGGAAAGATATTGATAACTGTAATATAATACGAGTAATTGTCACAATCAACTCAACTAGATCATATGTGATATAGATGGGACACGTATTTACCTTTAGAGAAGGAGAAAAATAAATAAAACACAAAGTCAGCATGTATAGTGAAACCACTACCAATAAGCCTCCTACTGAAGAAGAGTGTTGTAGTTTGAAATGGCCAATCAGAGATGACAAAATAACCATAACAGAGCCATAATCAATATATTGACCAACATTCACAGAAAAGCTTCTGGGATTTAAAGATCTGCTCCAGACATGGTTCAAAACACATCAAAATAATATGATCTGACTAATATTCTGTCTGACATGAGCTTTCCACACAAAAAAAGTTTAATTACCTGGTTAAGAATTCTCAAAATGATTGTAAAGCCCCCTATGATTTGTAAAAAAATCTTCATTTCAAAAGTAACCACTAGTTTTAAAACTCCCACTTCATGGTTGAGGTTCTCATCTTTTAACTTGAAGTGTCCATATCACACTTGTGTAGGTTGCATGTTGGACTTCATTAGAGTCCAAAAAACTGCAGATATGACGGCAGTACATACAGGAGCTGAACTGAGATTTAAGGTGAGCAAAGAAAACATTTTCTCTCTCAGAAGATGAATGTGGAAACAGCCCTCTAGTGTCAAACTCTGTACAAGCTTTACTCTGCACAGTGAGGCTCATACATCCATAGGAGGCAACAAAACTGATATGGAAATGGAAACTTTTGCATAGGACATATAAATTGTGACATTACTGCCATGTTCAGAGTTCGTTTTAGCATGAACAAGGGTCCTTCTCTGTATCTAATGTTTTCATTAACTGAACAGATTTGTTATTTGCTGTGTTGTGGAGCTCAGTGTTATCTGTTGGTAATGCTAATCACATACATTACTTCTGCATTGCTTCAGAAGTGGAAATAAACTGATGTGACTTCGCTTGAACTGAATTAGACTCAGTTCAACTGAATTGGATTACACAGAATGAGACAAGCTTTACTGCTTTGGGAGAGAGAGAGAGAGAGGAGGAAGGGAGAAAAGATGACAGAGGAGGAGTCGGGAGGCAGAGCATATTGAATGAAGCAATTGTCAATACATGTCACTTATCTGTGTGTCTGCATGTGTCTTATTCATTCGAAAAGTTCCCTCTTTGTGTCTCTTACAAACAATAACATGACCTTTTGTAGATCAGTCACCAAAATCGGGCATTAAGACACATGTATGTCTGAGCCCTTACAGCTGGAGTTTATGTGGTGCGTCTGCACAGCTCACAGTAACTGGTTTTACAGAAACAGAAAAAAAATCCACCCAAAAATGAAGCTGAGACAGTTTGAGAACGCTGAACACTGTCTTATTCATGATTAAAATTGGTAATTTATGATCGAAGGATAAGAATGTGGTGTCGGTTTCAGAGTAGAATTCCACACACATTTCTGCACTTCAACGAAATGAGTCTCAACATCTCCCAACATGACACGTTATTGCAGCAGTTTCGTCAAGAAATTTCACAAATATTCTCATCTTCACCCGTCTCTCTCCTGCACACACACCTTTGTACAAAGGAACTGTCTGTGCTTCCACTGAATTACACTTGTGTGCAATGCAGAGATATGCAAATGACTCTTCAAGTAAACTGGAGAGCCAAGTGAATGATCATGTATGTATATCGGAGCGTTTAAGGCGGACGGTCACTGGGAGGGAAGGAAAGGAAGCAGGTGTGTGTTTGTGCGATGTCCTATACAGAATGTATGTGCATGCAAGCATGTTCTGTCTGTGTAGATGTGTGCACCGGAATGCCGTGCAAGTGCATAGCAACCGCCCCCATGTGTGATTTTATATGACCGCATGTGCACGGTGTACAAGCACACATGCATGCTTGTAGATCAGTGCGAACATGTGTGTGTACCAAGCAGAAAATATTTAGCGCATTAAGTTTATTGGCAGCTGTAGGGAGACAGAGTCAAGGAGCCGAATCTCATTATAGGACCTCCCAGCTGCCCCCCACCAGGAGTGATGCAGTGCATTCATTATCACACACCAGCCTGCATGGATGTGTGTGTGTTCATGTGTGTGTGTGTAAGAGAGAGAGAGAGAAGGGAGTCCATGCATGTGTGGTCCACATGCACTGAGCAAACCAATAACTTTATCTCTGATCTATTAGGAGGGTTGAAAGGCAGGCTTATCCCGCACTAACACGGGGTAACAGAAAAAGGGCAGATAGAGCGAGGGAGAGGGAGAGAGAGAGGGAGAGTATGTGTGTGTGAGAGAGAGAGAGAGTGAGAAAGAGAGAGAGAGAATACTGCAGTGTCTAAACACTGAAGAAGACCAGAAGGGAACAAAGCTCCCTGAAACATTCATGAGCCCAGAACAGCTTTTAAAATGCATGCAAATACAGTGAAAGTGCAGACAGAGTGAAAGAGTTTGTGTGCATTTATAAACCATCTGAGTCACAGCAGAGAAGGAGAATATCTTGGATAGATAAAGCAAGAAGGAAAGGATGTACATAGAGAAAATGTTTCTATACTTGTGTCTCCTCTGAATGAATTTCTTGTGTTTTACTGTTTGTTTTGGAGGGTGCATCCTTTTTTTCCTCCACGGTTTCTGCTGTCCGGTAAAATATGTTCAATGTGTCAGATGTGAGTGTCCGTGCGTAAAATCAGTAATCCTCCAACTCACCTATCTGCACTGAGCTGGGGAAAGCCCCTGTCGCCAGCCCCCAAAGGGCGGAATACACCCCGAGAAAGTGCCAAGAAAAAATATTAATCCTCATTTTTTCCTTTCCTTCAATCCCTTCAGAAACTGTTGAGAGACATCGAGAGAGAGAGGGGAGATGCGAAAGATAGAAAAGGCGTCAGAAAAAGGGGAAAAAAAGAAGAAAGATGAGAGAGAGAGGTTTGTTTCCCCCGTTTTTGCCACAGTAGTATTCCTATTCCATGGTGGGTTCGTTGCGTTTCTTCCCCCTGCAGTGTCCGCTTCAGGAGAGAGCTGTGAGTCCGGTGCACATGTACAGACGGGGAGAGCGAAAGAGTGGGGAAACTCGCTAGAATGATTGGCGATCTGGGAGAGCAGTCTGCATGGAGGAACTGGACATGCGCGCCCCGGTTCGCTCTCCCTCTCTCACTCTCTCTCTCCCATCACCCTCCCCTTCTTTCGCTCTTTCTCGGTCTGTCTTTCTTTGAACCCCTTTTCTCCTTTACATCCCTCACTTATCCTCCCCCGACTATTGTTTTTTTTTTTTTTTTTTTTTTTAAATCGTGGTGTAACAATGTCCATGCAATTAATATGGTTTGGTCCCGCCGAAGAGACCCAAACGAGAATCCCTTGGAGTGTCCATGCGTTTTTACGCACACTTCGCTTGACAGCATTTAGCCTGACATAAGTCATATTTATATCTGTCACCACTCTCCTCCGTTTGTGTTTTAAAATACACCCGTGTCTGCGCTCAGGAAACAAAGTCAGTGACAGAGAAAGTGCTTCAGCTGATGTGGATGAAAAATGGATCCTGCTGATTTGTTGTGTTTGGATTGGTGAGGCAAACCAAAGTGGGGATGAGTGACAAAGAGCTTGTGCTTGCGACTAACTAATTGCATTACAAGCCCAATCCATCCCCACGCAGCGGCCCACTCCGCTGTCACTGTGTGTGTGTGCATATATGTATGTGTTGTGCGTCCCACCAAGGCAGCAGCCTTCAGGCCAGCTGACAGAGGGAAACCTCAGGCCGCCTTCAGCTGCGGGACGCTGATGGCGCCCTGGGGACCCGCTAAAATCATCGTTATCTGAACGTCACGACCTCATGAGCGCAAACATCTGGCCGCTGAAAGGAACTAAACACACACACGCACACGCACACACAAGCAAGAAAGACAGCGTGATGATTCAGCGACACACACACTGATTAAAGCGCAGAATTATGAGATGTTCTGAAACAGCAAATGAGAAAATAAAACGGTATAAAAGGAGTCGTACACTCTGTCTGAGTGCGTTATGTTACAGCCGTATCCCGCTCAGAGTCGTTTAATCTCGCCTGCCGGTAGCAGGTCGGTAAAACTGACAGACGGTGTGGGATCGCGTAGTTACACGGTGGAGAGCACAGTTTCATTTTTCCAGATGGCAAAACGAAAGGGATGCTTCACGGCTTGTCCCAGTGAAACATTCGGTCTGTCCATCTCTGAAGGGTTTTTCCGGTCGGCTGGAAACGCATAAGAGTAAATCAAATAGCCTGGAAAAATGCAAGTTCAACATTTCTTTCCATTTTGGACACCTTTCTGTACAATGAGAATGGTAATTGACTTCAAATTCGATTCAAACCGAGTTCTTCGTGCGTAATTTGCAGAATTATACGCACAAATGGTCGGATTTAATTTAAAGTAAAACGTCCTCTGTTGGATTCATCTAGTCTCGGAGGTCTGCTTTCTTGGGCAGGCTTGCATTGATCGGTGCGCACTGGCTGTTTACTAAACGAATGTTACGGCTAAGGCATAAATACTGATATAAATACACACTCTGGGGTTGAGACACATCCAAAGTGCACTAACGCCACACATGCAGCCGCTTTCAACTTATTGCTGCCTGCAGCCAGCTCCCAGCAGCACTCTGCCGGACTCTGTCCATGGTGCTGAAGTCCAACTGCGCTGCAGGATGGAGGAGAAGTGACTCCTCACACCATGTGCCGCTGAGAGCGCAGCGTCTGCAGGTATTGCTGGAAACAATCACCACACCAGGAGATAACACTGATTAGGTGCCTCCCTCTGGATGGAGGGGTGCTAATTAGCTAAAGCACCTGCTGCTGCCAAGCGTGAGCCCAGCCAGGCCTCCATGGCACAATAAAGTGGACATGTTAGACATTTATGTACTGTATGGCATGTAATGCATTTTTTTTTGACATCTTCATCTGGCAAACCATGCAACTTTTAATATTTCTCTTCTGTGTACTAGTCGAGTTTAATGTATATTGAGTCACAGCTGCAGACAGTTACATTCAACTTTACCTACTTTGTGGCTGTAGTGGAAAGCATTAATACATTATCACTACTTAATCACTATTTAATTAAGAAATGCAGACTGCTGGTGTGATTTTTTCTTGTAACTGTGTTGCAAACAAAACATATCTGCAAGATAAAATAGCTTCAACCAGTATTTATCCATCATTATTTCCAGTAGAGACGTGAGTATATACTGTGCTGTAGGAGCATTTCACCTGGTTACAAATGCTACAAAACTGTGGTAGTACTGGAATATAAAAAAGTCTGCAGCCCTAATAGATCCACTGTACCTTGTGCTGCTGTGCACAACATCCAGCTTACCGGACTGTGCAGGATGGAATGCAGGGAAAACTCAGCTAAAGAAATTTTCTCAAACTTTTCTCAGGCTGGGGTTAAGCCATCTGTACAATCATTTGTTTGTTTGTTTTGATGGTAATGATGATTCATTGCAGTTTTTTCTAGCTCACGTTCACTGCAGATTTAAAATTCTGGGAGGAAGAAAAAAAGTCCCATAAAGAGAGTTCATCGAGTTCTGTTATTTATTTATGAATGCTCACTGAATGTGATAATGACTTGTACTGCTGTCGCTTAAGAGATTTTTTCGTGCCTGTATACAAGGAAACTTGGGACTTCAGGTTTGACTGCGACTGAGCTATATATAGTATCCAAATGGCACTGAGGGTTGTGGCACAGTTACACATTTAATCACTTTTCCTATTAAATTACATAAGCCTAATGCGTGATGGCACTCACACACATGCAGACACTCACATTAAGCACCTTTGTGAGGCCTCCCTGTGGAGATGTGTTCCTTTTACAGTAAGGGGACCTGTTTGGTGTTCAAAGGAAACTTTAACCCTTTCCCTCCCTGCAGGTTCCTCTACAGGCAGCAGCCTGTCATTATGTTATGAAGTTTACTGAGCATGGCACATTGAATGAAGAGGCTGTCTAGAACTACCATGAATATATGGGACTAGTGTAGAATTGTTGAACTTCCTTTTAGGATTAGTTTGCTGGCATTTTTGTCAGTCAAGTGAAGAGGTAGACAGGAAAGATGGTGACAGAGACAGGATACAACATGTAGCACAACTCATGGTTGGATTCAAATTGTAACTGAGGCTCTCCTTGCTGGAGTTTTTCAAGCTTAACTAACCGGTGATTAGATTTATTTTATTTCACTACCTAGTGTCTCTTATCCCTAGTCCCCAGTGTTGTTCATTTTAGCCTTATAGTTTTAGTTGGAAATTAACAACACGACTTGGAGCTTAAGAAGTTAAAGGAAAATGTGCTACATGATGGTATCAGAAATAATCCTCTAAAATGAGGGCTGCACAGCAGCTCCGTGGTTAGAACTGCCACCTCACAGCTAGAAGATCCTGGTTTACAACCTGGCCTAGGCCTGGGATCTTTTTGTGCAGAATTTTCATGGTCTCCCTGTGCAGCGTGGGTTTTCACTGGGCTCTCCAACTTTCTTAATTATCTTAGCACTTCAGGTTTTGGTGGTAAATGTTCAGAAAGCATTTTCTTTTGATGATATTTAAACAGAGGGGAACTGTGGCAAATTATACTTAGATATACTTTAGAAAATTAGTGTACCTCTGTATGCCTTAAAAGGAGAAGGGTCGCAGCGAAGGTCATTGTGTTTCATCATGTTTGCCTTGGGTTCTTCTTCCAATTGGTCCTGTTCCTCTCAGAAACCTACAGCTTTGAATTACTCAAATATTTGAATGTCAGTAACTTTATTTGGATGTAAAGATGTTGACTGATAAAACAAATCAATCAAACTGACACTATACCTGATTCTTAGTTTGTACAACAACCTGACCAACAGCTGCAAAGGATAAAGGGTGAAATAAACCAAACTTCTGTTTCTGGACTGTATGTATAGGATAAAAGTACAAACAGGAATTGTATTTAACATAAAAAGTATGCTTTAAATCCTTTATCGATCTTGAGAGGATTTCTTCAAAGACTTGGATTGTGAGGAATTAAATGAAAGATTCAAGCAATCAGTCAAGCAAGCAACAACCACACAATCTTTGTTTTACACTCGAGCACACAACCCGCAACGCCACTGTTGATGCACTGGGAGGGAAAAAAAAGATGATTGCATTTTGTTGGGCTCCTGCATCTCTGGTATTGCCCATTTTGTGCAGCTGACATTTTCCCTTGGCTCAAAAAATGCAGAGAATGGACCATTACTCTGGGACACATTATCAATGCATTCTATTATAAAATGTTAAGAATGAAATTGTCTTTGTTTAACTCAGCATTCATTCTGGTAAAAACAAGCCTTTGGTAGAGAGCATCAATACAGCACTCCACAGTTAATGCATAATGTACATCATCTTACACATTACATGGTTTAAAGGAATACATGAAATTGGTGCTTATAATACTAAACTTTGTTTAGAAAACTATTTTATAAAAGAAAAAATGTATAAGCATAAAGTGTGGATGCTCTAAACATAATGTTTTGAATAGTTCATCAGTTAGAACAGTGTCTTAGGGCACATGGATGCAGTAAGTACTACACTAAATCAAAACCTGTGTGTTTTGGATCAAATAATAGATAAACAGACAGATAGAGTACAATTCTTACATCTCTGGGTGGATTCTCCCCTGCTCGTAGCAAATCAATGCAAATGATGTCACAGTAGGAAAACATTGCTCATTCTCTCATATCTCACAGTGCACGTATAATCTATATATATGTATCCAATATCTAAATCCATCCATCCATACATACATTACCTCCCAGGCATTCACTGCATCTGCTGGATTGAAGTCAATTACTTAGTTCACAGTCAATATACCACCTTGGTAATAAAGACCCATCAACGCATAGTCCTATAGGCATGTGATAATTGACATTTTCATGGTAGCTTTCTATGCTGACTCAAACCATAATGGGTGTAAATTAACACTAAGATAGCAAAGCCGACATCTTTACCTTTCATTAGGAGATTTCTTGATGAATCAAGTGACCAGTCTTATCTTGTAAATTGTTTGTATGCCATTTCATGTTGCAAAATGCTTTTAATCACATTAAGATCACAATCAATATTGCAGTAAAGCAGGACATGCTTTGAGGGAACAAAATGAACAAGTCTAATGCCCAGTCTGTACTGGCCAGAGTTCAACCATGACATGGAGCAAAGCCAGCATCTCAGCTCCCCTTAAGACGATGCCAAACCTGGCTGGAACAACTTCACTTTGTCACCAAGTCAGGAAAACTGCTTACAGCACTTACTACCTACATTCTACCTCTGATACAGCTACAGTATTCATACATACACACAGATACAGATGGCAGCAAAATAGCAAGGGAAGAATGGTTTGTGGTTCAAATTCTTGCTCAAAGATACTTCAGCAGATGGACAGGAGGAGCCAGAGATCAACAGGTCAACTCCATCATTAATACCCAACAAACTATGTGCATTATAACTCACAGTAAGCATACCCTTAACTGAGACAGCAAACGTGACAAAGACAACAAACTAAACATCATAAGTCGCCATTGTGAGCATACTGATTTAGATTTAGCCAAAGTACAGCCTCACAGTGTGGTTGTCATCATGCAGAGTGAGAGGTCATTATAGACAAATCTCCCATTGATTGTACTTGACACGCAAATGGACACCACACCTTTAACATAGTGACATATGGTCTGTCAATCTATCCATCCATCCATCCATCCATCCATCCATCCATCCATCCATCCATCCATCCATCCATCCATCCATCCGGTTGTGTTGGTGCCAGCAGACATTCAGCCAGCTTGTCACCACTCCTGCCCTGAAAGGTTACAAGACTAAACCTCCTCCCCTCCGCTTCCATGTCTGGTTATTCATCCATCCATGCTTCTTCTCTTTCTCCACCCTCTCTGCGTGTGATGACTCATCAATCTAAATGTCCTCTTCCTCCTCCCCATCACCTCCTCCTTCCCTACCCTCTCTTCCTACAACTCCTCTGCCTTATTCTGCACCTTTGCCATGTGCCCTATGACTCATCCTCTCAACTGTATTCCTCCAACTTTCCATCCCTCCCTTTCACCTTCCTGCATTTCCTACAGCACACATCATTAGGGTAATATCAGAATCCACCAGCTCTCTATGAATTCCTCCTTCACCCTTATCCTTTCATCTCTTTCTTGCCCCCGAGCCGCTCTTTCCACCAACTTGACCTACTACACCACGCCAAATTGTTTCTTTCTCCTTATTTTTGTGTTTTTGCGTGCCCTGTCTTTCTCACCAACAGATATCGTAAACCCTATTGGAAACAGACAAGAAGAACATTAGCAGATACGAATCAATTGATGGTGCTACACTGTAGTTGGCAGCTGGGGACTCGTCACATTACTCTAAGTAAGGCGAGGATCAATGCAAGTCAATGGCAGCTGGTGAACAGTGCATTTATAACATGCTGCAGTTATTGTTCAGCCCCTGGGACTTCAGGCTGATTTCTTCATTGTAAAGATGGATGTTTAGTAATGAACAGAAGGCAGTGGGCATGCATAATGGTCACGGGTGTTGTTTTTCTCATTGTTATGCAAATCCAATGCTCTCCATGCTTGTTGGGAACATTTCTTTATCTTTTTTTTGTGAATCCACAACTTTTCTGGAATTAGGTAATAGGCAGTTTTGTCTTCAGAAAAACAAGCATGCATGTTTAAAAAAATGGACTGTGATGGCGAGAAAGCGAGAGATCAAAAACTAAAAAATTACAGCACAAACAAAACATATCAACAATTCATTGCAGCATGTTCTATAGTGGCAGCAAGAGCCCACGCATCATGTAGTTTCAGCAGCCTTTGAAGAGCTTTGAAGGTCTTTGCAGAACACGCTGATGATTGACTGAAGTATGCTCGCTCATTACAGTTACCGACTCCACTCAGTCTCTCTCAGGCCTGTGAAATTAGAGCCCTCTGTGCCATGTAAAGCGTGACTTATAAATAAATGGTATTACAGTTTGATTCAGAGACAGAGTGGCAGTGTGCTGCATCAACATGACTACCGGCAAGAATTAACGTCAGGCTAAATTACAGGCAGCTAAAACTGTGAGGTAGCTACTAATTCAGAGATTAAGGCAGCACATTTGTACTCATCACTGTCTTAACTAGAAGGTTTATTGTTGTTTTTAAGGAGCTGCATTGTATACTGTGTGAAGAACATATGCATCAACTAACACATGCACGAGCAGTATCTGTGCATAGACAATACACATGTACATTTGCTAACACATAGAGTCAATCATTCTAAAAGATTCATCAATATCTCAGCATTAAATGAGTGTTGAATAATATAAACACTGTATATTGTGGCTTTTACTGTCAGCAATCAAAAAAAAATTTATTGATGTTAAACCTAACTCTCACCTTTTCCAAGACTATATTATCTATGTCTAAGACATAATAACCAAAAGTTATTTTATTAGATGTAATGTAATTATATGCAGCTTGAAAAGGAAACACAATAGAAATAATGATCAAATAAAAACAATCAATCTAATACAGTTTTTCTCAATTGATAAGACACTAAATTCCATTCACTGCACACAGCCTCCAGCTGACTGCACACATTTCTCAAAAACAGGACTCTGCTGTTAAAAATTTGAACACTATTTATGGTTTGCACACAGTTTCCAAAACTCTTGCACTCTTTTTGTAAAAGACTGAACACGTTTTTTGCTCATTTGAACACACTTTTCACTCATAGCACACATTTTTCAAAAAGTGAACACTAGGAAGGAGAATTGGGACACTGTTCCAACACTGCTGTCACAATTAAGACACAACAGGTCAAAACTGAAAACATTTTTGCGAATGAACTACACACTATAAAACCTGCCTGGAAACAGCATTAGCGGTTCAGAATGCAATCTGTTGTTAAGGTCAGCAGATGGTAAGGATGGTGCATAAAGTAAATGGTTTCAGGTTTACTGTGGTTTACTTTACATGTGTGTAAACGTTGTTTGTCACTTCAGTAACATGTCTATACTGGAACAATACAAGCAGTCAGAAATGTTCTGAGAATACTGTAAAAAATCTAACGTATAATTTTGCTTCACAAGTGCTAGTAAAATTACAGAAAGTGTAGATTACTGACTTTTTCTGTGCGTTTGTTCCAGAGAGTTTTTCAGCTGGATTCTGATGATACACATGAATACATCTGGGACAATGATAGTTTTCATAGAGGACTATTGATTTGGGAATGGTTCAATATGAACCTCCTAGTTATTGTGTTTTTTCTGCCACCATATTCTCCCTTTCTGAATCCTACAGAAGAATTCTCCTCTACATGGAGGTGGAAGGTATATGAGCAGCAGCCATACTTTGGGAAAATCTCTTGCAATCAATGGTCTTGGTATGTGGTGATGTTTCTGTTGATGCATGTCAGGGCTGGATCAGACACACTAGGTGTTTCTT
Organism: Amphiprion ocellaris; assembly: GCF_022539595.1. Lineage (NCBI taxonomy): Eukaryota > Metazoa > Chordata > Actinopteri > Pomacentridae > Amphiprion > Amphiprion ocellaris. The sequence continues at coordinate 9,629,911 of NC_072772.1, forward strand.
TCCACGTTGGCTGGCCAGAGAAAACATAGCCAGTGATGTTGATGAGGTCCTGTGGCCTGACCAGGCTGAAAGAATTGATGCAGACCTGGTGTAAATATTTGCATACTGTACTGTGTACAATGCAGTGCTGTATTTTTTGTCTAACATTATTTTTATTTTGTATTGTACAGTCAAGCACTGCAATGGCCCCCTCTGATTCATTTATAGGATGCATTTGTGTTTAAGTTGTCATTTTTGAGGACTGTATCATTTTTTACACTTCATGTGAAAACACAGTGAGAGAAGAGTGTGTTGTATTTAGCAGTGCAGTGTCCTCCTTTTGCTTCGTGTGTCTTAATTTTGAAAACAAAATTCAGATTTTGGCAATAAAGTGCGCTTTTGACACAAGTGTGCAGTGCTTTGTGAATTGTGTTCAAATAAAAAAAATAGTGTGCAGCGTATTGGGAAATGTGTGCTATTTTTCAGAAACAGTGTCTTATCAATTGAGAAAAACTGTAAAAGAGCAGTGTAGTTTTCAAATTATGCAAATGGTAAGCACTGAAATTTTCGTGGCAATTACATAAATGGATGGGATTGTTGGGAGTGTTATTACTCTAGAAACTGTTCTGTGCATAGGATGTTAGAAATGGCAAGTTAACAGCACCTCAGATTAGAGCCCAGATAAATTCCACACAGAGTTCTAGTAGCAGACACATCTCTGCATCAACTGTTCAGAGGAGACTGACCAATCAGGCCTTTATGGTCAAACAGCTGCTAAGAAACCCCTGCTAAGGAAAAGCAACAAGCAGAAGAGATTTGTTTGGGCCAAGAAACACAAGGAATGGACATTAGATCAGTGGAAATCTGTGCTTTGGTCTGATGAGTCCAAATTTAAGACCTTTGACTCCACCTGTCGTGTCTGGCAGAACAAAACAAAACAAACAACAGTATTATTTATTACTGAGATTAACCTGATTGGAAGCTATGACCTTACAAAAGTATATATGAAAACCCAACAAATCCAATCCAGGATTGGCTTGATTCCCTATGAGCAAGCTATCTATATATATATATATATATATATATATATATATATATATATATATATATATATATATATATATATATATATATATATATATATATATATATATATATGGAATATGTTTTTTTGTGTGTGTTATCATTTTTTTCTTATATACATTAGAGACAGTGATAATGTTTGCTACTGATAAAGTCATTGCAAAACATTTAGCCGAACCTGTTTGTGCTTGTTTTCCTGTTAAATGACTCCTCAGATTCTCTCCTTTGGCACAAAGGCAGTAAACCGCACCACCTTTGCTAGTTTTTAACATAAATGCATGAGTATTGCTGTTTTTAAAGAAGGTTTCTAGACTTTAATTTAGTCCTGAAAATAGCCTTATGGACAATTGCACTTTACAAAATTACACTTGCTGTAGTTGAGTTCACAGGTATTTTAAGTTGCCCTTGTGACTGTGTTTTTGAGGAATCCTTGAGGAGATGGTATAGAGCCGGCAGGCAAATGACTTAGCTGGGCTAGTTGCCAAAACTATTAAATGCCAACCCTGGGTGCCTGTCAGATAACGATTACTCTCTTATGCGATGGTCCTGGATCTTCACACACCTTGTCTAAATGCTCTGCCCGGGATCTGGCAAGGCAGACTCGATGCAAACTGTTTGACAGATCTCAGACAGCTCTGTCCCCAAAGGTGGGCAGATGGTTATTAACAGCCTCCATAACATGAACATATGAACCTACACACATTCGCACACAAATGCCAATATGTGCTTACCTATGCATACAAATACAGATATCCATATGTGACTGAGTGCACATGGGAGCATTAAAATGAACAGACTTCAACACGTGTTGTTGCGTCTGCACATCCATCTTTTAATATTTTGCGTTGTGGCTTTCAGTGAATAGATGCACACAGAATCTCTCTCTATATCTCTCAGTCAGGTCTCTTAGTCAGAGCTGTGCCAACTCCTTTCTCCTCTCCTCTGATCCTGCCATGGGCCAACATAAAACATCTGGGAGTTCACACTGTGTGTATCTGTGTGTGGGTTCACCCTGAGAGTGTGCCACATTTGCAGTGAGTCTGTGCATGCATGCGCTAGTGTGTGTTGGCTTCTCAGCAAGCCTGCCAGGCTAAGAGTCCAACATCTGTGAGTTCAGATGTTTTCTAATGATATGCTAATGGTGCTGGAGGGAGACAAGCACAGAGGCTAATGTAGCGGTCACAAACCTCTGCCTCCATCTCTCTACTTCTCTTCCTCCCTGCTAGTATGATGATACACCCATTACTTGCGAAAGCCTCTATCTACCTCTGAGTCTGTCCTCTCCTCTTTTTACTTGTATTATTAATTTATTCAAAGACAAAAAAGGGGTTTTGACTGAAATGCAATATTTTCATGTCATCTGCATGATTAGGTGTTGTTATACATTTGTATACAAGCCATAATTCAGCACAGAACTGGCAGTGCCAATAAAGGCTATTCAAAAGTGACTGTGAACTTAAACATGACTTCAATTACCTCTCTCCTCTGTGTAAACTGTGTGCTTAAAGTTTCAGCTTCAAGTAGCTCTCACTCTTCTGCAGGTTATAATTAGCACCCATGTGGCTAATTAGCGGTGATGTGTTTCACCTTAGAAGCAATACTTTCACCTATCTCAAATATATTGTAATCTACTGTGTCTTACAACCACTACCACTCGAGCTTACTGTATCAAAGAATATAAAGACTATTTTAATCATACTGGCAAGGCAAATGGAATGCATTCTGACTGTCATCTGAAAAATATTTGCCTTCGTGAATATGACTTGAAGATGTCAGAAGAAATTAGAAAAGTTATCTTTCTGAGCACATTGAGTTGCCCCTGTGTATGAAATGTGTTATACAAATAAAGCTGCCTTGCCTTTCTCCCTCGTCTTTCTTAATTACAAGGTTATCTCTGATGTGTGTGTGTGTATATATATATATATATATATATATATATATATATATATATATATATATATATATATATATATATATATATATATATATATATATATATATATATACATATATATATATCAAACATAAGAGATAAGCATATTTTTTTATTTTATTGCACAGGCAAAAAAAGGGTAACACATACTATGTGAGCCATTAATTACACATATCTCACGTATTTCATATTTTTTTCTCAGTCAGTTTGCATCAATTTGAAGCATAGCTTGTCAGAATATATCAGCAAATACACTCATTTGCATTTAAAAATTTAGGCCGATGCCAGTTTCTGCAAGCTGTGTTTATATAGATAACACACACATTTAAATAATGTCATTCCCAGATACTGAACAGTAAAATAGATTTAGATGACAAGAGGTGTGACAACATGGGGTTTTTTGTAGTTTCAATTACATGTACACTTTAAATTTGTAAAATGTTCATTCATTCATTGCATTTTTATGAATCAAAAAAGGTCAAGGTTTAATATATTGATTGCTATTGGGATTTTTATTATCACAATAAAACTAGAATCATTGGAACAATAACTGAGGAAGAAATCCATGTCCTTTCTCCAACATTGTTGGTGTTTCGGTTTTTTTATGCCTTGCGTTGCTGTCTGTGTTCCCATGGCTCTGACCTTCTTAGCAGCCATTTTCCCAAATCTTTGTGGAGTCTTTTAATTACAGAGTAGATTTAAAAGCAAAACCCCACCTTCCCTTCTGTCACACACCACATTAACTCACAAATAATACATCTGACCATCTCCGTGTTCCATTCACCCTCCACCACTGCCTCAATAATAACCTGAGGCTTAACCCCAATCATTGGCATACAGCTGCGTGTGAGTGAGTGAGCCAGGAAAGGTTTTTCTGTGAGGTGAATGTGCCTGCTGAGAATTGGCCTCAGAGAAATTATTGGATTGGAGGGGAGGTGGGGGGTGGGGTTTACATCAAGGCTTTTGTGTCAGCTGTATATGACTTGTGATATGGGTGAGTATCGGTGTGAGAGCGTATTATAAGACGTGTCCTCACCACATGGCTGCTGAATATTTATGTACATCAGTGTCAGTGTGTGTATATGTTGAGCTTTTATGTGTTTCAGAAACACCCTAACCTTAAATGGGACATAGAGTGTGTGTGTAAATCACACTCACACAACCTAAAAACTACGACTTACACTGCTGACACTCTTGACTTTAATTAACCAAAAAGTCGTTTCCCTCACTTCGATCAATCTTCTTTGTCCTCAAAAGTCAACATACAGACCTCCCTTAATGATCTGAAAATATAACTGAACATCCCAAACAAAGCCAGCTTTAATGATAATCATTATGCCATCATAACACTGACAGAACTCATCTTGTCTGGTTTAATATTTCTTCATAATGTTGAAAGGTAAAACCCTCATAGATTTAATTCACTGCACAAATGAATATGTGTAATGGCCCCTTCCAGCTGGATGACAAATAATTTAGAATTCCTAAAAAAAAAAAAAAAAAAAAATAGTGCCTTGAAAGCAATCTGCTGCTTTAAAGGGGCTAAACGGCAGCAGAATCCTGATAAATGAAAAAGGCAGAGCCCCCACCCGTCCTCCTCTACATAGCCACCCCACCTCCACCCCTCCAAAACTGCTGCACATAGATAAACCACATTTGGAAAGTGTTTATGACTGCTGGGGCAAAAACATCCACAACTCTGTAAGTATGACCCGGAGTCTAAACATTAGATGGTGATAACGTCAAAAACAGCATTAGGGGATGGTCAAATGTGTAAATTTGTTAGGCATGTTTTAAATAATGGTAGCATTTTGGTAATGCACAAAAATGATGATGTATTTGAATTATTTTAGCTTTATTTCTCTTGCAGCATATTAGTGTGTTTTAGGTAGAAAGATAAAAGAATTATAGGCAATTTTTTTTTATTTTTTACCAAATACATATAAAATGATATGAAAACTACACACAGTTAACCATCCCACCTCTCTCCCCACACCAGGAAAGTGCAGTGACACTGCAATTTAGCATTTCAGTTTCAGCATTCAGCAATTCTGGCTTCTGGCGTTAAGTAGATTAAGAAATACTCAGTCACATGCATTACTACCTTAATCAAGGCATTACCAAAAGGGACTAGGTGTGGATAACATCAGGAAAAGACTCGCACTGAGCAGTTTCTCTAGGTTATAATATGTTGTTGTGTTGTGTAATTAATTTAAATTAAAATGTGAATGCTGAAATTCAAATATTTCTGTCTTAGGCAAACTCATTCATTCAAATTAAGTCAGATTCTGGCAAATGGCTAAATATGCACAGGGTAAAATTCCTTCCGCTTTGTCATACAAATGGGTGTTCCATTTTTTCAGGTTCAACTGTTTCCTCTACTTTAATAACACTTACCACTACAGACACGCACACACACATACACATACATACACACACACACACACACACACACACACACACATACGCACACAAGGACCTCGTGCCTAACACAAACACATATAGTACATGTCTGTAATGTTGTGTTTGATAGAAAGCAGGTGCTCATGAATATTCAAAAGAAAGGAAGAAGACCGAATGTCTGCTTCTCCACCCAAGACACATTAGCCACATGCATGTGTGTGGGTGGAAGTGAGCTCAGGGTGTCGAGGGTAAAAATATGAAGACTGTATATCCATACCACCACATGTGTCCACATGTGTGTCCGCATGTGTTCTCTTGTACCAGTGTCTTAGCTATTCCTACCACAGTTTGCTTTAAAAGAGCTCTCTTCTTTTCTAGCATATTGTCTTTCATCAGTATGCAGAGCTGGGTTCGAGGGTTGGGTAAAACTTGTCTTTCTGCTGGCATTGCTGCAGTCATTTATATTTCTCAAGGTTATTTTCTTCTGTTATGAATTCAAGAGATGACATTAATTGTGTTGTGGCAGCCAGGTATGAACTCCAATGACCTGCCATGACACCCGGTTCGGCTTTTTGGTAATTTGGTTTCATACATGTTGGGATTTGATCACTGACAAGGTCTCCTTGAGATTGTTTTTTTTTTTCAAAAGTGACAAAAATTTTTGATACTGTTTATACTTCAGGAAAAACAAGGAAAATGAATCTGACCTTCTCTTTGTTTTCCGACACACACTTTATGATATTTTGTGTATATGATATTAAACATCATGGGCCAGTCTCAGATTGGCTAATGTTTTCCACTTTATGCAGTATAAGGTATGTATAAAAATATTATTTGGAATATTGCTTTCCTTATATACAGTAGTTATTCACACATGTTTATATTCACATGCCCATTAAATGTGCTCTTGGATGTTCTAATGTTCTTTTTTTCATATCAGTAAATCACAGTGACTTTAACGAGGCCTTGGACGGTGATCAGAAAAACAGAAACAGAACAGAAAAACACTTCATCATAGTGAGCACTGACTGGTACAAAAAAAAAAAACACATTTCATCCTCCTTAGCAGGGCACAGCATCAAACTGGCTACAGTCTCACAGATAAAACCAATTTGGTTCTAGAAGCCACATAATCTATCAAGTCAGCTGCATGTTGGCAAGTAAATATACCTGTATCAGGATGGAGCAACATTTGGTGATTCTCTGGTATTTCCATCTATCCGATTTTATAGACATTTTCTATTTCCACAGGCTTGGCTGAGCTAGAAAAACCTTGTGTGTTAAATAAGGCAAAATGTGGCATGCCGCACTGGAAGCAGGCTTAAATAAATCATGGTGTACATTAAGCTTATGACTTACATGTCTACAGAAGCTTCTGCCCTACTGAAAAATACACAAGAACATCAGATCTGTGTGAATCAATAGGGATACTGTAACCCTTCTCATATTACATTGTTTTTCATCATCTTTAAATTCTGTCAAGTTGCTGCAATGTTTCCTCCACAATGGATTAATGGAACATGATTACGACATTTGTGGTGTTTAGCTTAACCCACCCCATATATTTGCATGACAGCGGCAGATATAAATGTTTTGGGTTTTTTTGTTTTCTTTAACGATTTCTTTAGCAAATTTGCTGGAAATTCAACTAAATTCTCCCTTCTGTTTGACTGTAAAGCCATCTCGTATAACAAACAAATCAACATAAGAAAGACAAAGAAAAGCTCCAAACAACTGAACACAACAGTGCCAGACTTCAGCTGCCGTCATTGCATGGCAAGCAGCTATTGGAATGTGCGAGTCTGTTGTATTGTGAGTGTTTGTGACTATGATTGCGCTGATGGTAATGAAGACAATCGCTGTTTTCCCTCTCTTCCTGTCCTCTTGTTTGGCCTGTTAGCGGAACACAGAGGCAGAGCCGTTCCTTAATCAACATGAATAATGGAACGCTTGTTTGTTTTCACTACAAACAGCAGAAAATCATGTCTGTACTGAGGCCTCAACATGTCCTGTATGTGCAAGCATGTGTCTATGAAATTCAACAAAATCAAGTATTCAGAAACTGTTTTGTACTTTCAAAGAAGTAATTCCGCCTACAACATAACATGCAGACTGTTTTTGGCCGGCGTTCAAAAAAATCACCGCTGGAAAAGTTGCGTGTGTGTGTGTAGATTTAACACCAGCTGATCCAAATATAGCGAAGGGTGCGGGCATATTGTCTCTAATCCCCTCCCAGAGAGCTAAGGTGTGTGTGAGACTGTGAGTGTGAAGGCAGTGCAGGTGTCTGCGATTCATCCACAGAGCTGTCTGAAAACAGATCTGGGAGGAGGAGGAGTGTGTGTGTGCGATTGTGAGAAGTGTTTGCCAGTAGCTCAAAATACCTGAAGAGCACTTTGTCTCTTTGGGTGGGGTTTAGAAGGAAAGCTGTACCTGTCTCTTTTCATCTGTGTCTTTGACTATTTTTTTCCCCCTCGTTCTCAAGAGCACTTTACCATTTGGTATAAAAGCTTTCTGTCTGTGTGTTCCCTTTTCATCTCTTCATTTTTGTCAATTGTCTTGATGTCTTTCCTCAGCTTCTTGTTCGCTCTCCCTCCCTCTGCCTCTCCTCTGAGCACTAAAACTGCAGCCCCCTGCACCCAACAAGGACCCATTATGTCTCGGTAATGGCCCTTGTAGTGCCTTGAACAACCACAGAGTTAGTTATTCCTCATCACTGAGGACTCGGTGTTGTCTTAAAATGTTCAGAGAGGTAGGGTTCAAAACACCAGGTACCAAAAGGACAATGTGGAGCCCTCTGATGGGGTCCATTAGCTCAGTATATATGAGCAAAGCCTCTCAGGACAAGCTTGAGCCACCATGTGAGGGCTCCTCTCAGGTAGCAAGGGCCAGCAGCATCAGACATCATCCACTGTGAGCACTTTCAGACTCACTCCTGTACTTTATTCTGCACCCACATTCATTGTTAAGGTTAAGTACTGCGCTGGCTGGGTTTGCTATCGCACACAAGTGTTCTTTGCATCATGGACCAGCTGCACCGCATGCATCAGTGGCAACTCTGCATGCCATCTTTGACATATCAGAGAAACGTGATTCATGGAAACATCAACAAATTTAGAAATGTATTTTATTGTACTGTTATTTATAGAATGATGTCCAAATGAAACTACAAAATAGCCGTTATCAAACAAATGCTTTTGTCTGTGTAGCTCATTGAAACAGTACTTAACCTAGGAAAACAGCATTTGATAGAACTGTGAAGTATTCTCTGTTAAGAGACAAAGTGTTCCCTATAAATTGCAATGTTTTTGATTATTGTTATATTTTTAAGTATGCAGAGCAATAATAAATATTATCTTTGCCCTGCATGGTATGTGTTGTGCTTAATTTAGTTTTGGGTTAGAAAAAAAGACAGCAGTCCATTGAGGAGTTATACACTTAAAAAATCACTGCTAAACCCAAACTTAGAGCTAATTCTACGCTGTCTGAATTCTGTACTTTTAATACATCAAAACTGTGATGAGAAACCTCCTCAGATTATTTAAACAAAATCTGGTTGAGAACAACTCTGTATGCTCACTGGCAACCTTCCATATAATCAACAGGATAAACAAGCTCCACAGAAAGATACCAGATGGACGAGGGTGAAAAAACATCTCAGAAGAAAGCCTGTGGTTAACTGTGCAAACTTGACAAAGACGATATACAACATAAATGTTGGCAACAATAAGCTGTTCTGTATAATCTTGGAAATGGGCTGTCCCTGTCTATGAAATTACATTTAATGCTTTCTGTGAGAATGACATAAACGCTGTATTTGCAAACACAATATGGTGTACTTGCTAAACGAAGTGTGGCTCTTTTTTTTTTTTGGTAAAATATGCAATCTGCTGTTTTGATGATTTTTTTTGCTTTGATTTCTAATGACTAAAAGATGGATGTTGAACAAAACAAGGAAAGAGAGAGGGACAGTTTGTTTATAGGAGATGGATATATAATGCAGTGTCTTGAATGAAGAGGAGAAAAAGTCTGTAGAGGATTAATTATGTGGTGCCATAGTGCAGGCAGTTAAAAAATAACCTAATTAATTTGACCATGCAGTGCAGGTCGATCTCCAGCAGTAAATATGCTTTTTAATGTATTTTTTTCTCTCGTATGCTTTTCTTGAATGTCACTGAAATAAGATTTTTTTTTTCTCCAGTTGGGTGTCTCTACTTGAGTGGGGAGGAAGTTAGGTTAAAAAAAAAAAATAAAGAAAAAAGGATGGTTTCAGCAACTGGCCCCTCAGATTTTTTTATTTTTTTAACTTTGTACTTTTTCACAGTATTTAATCAATAGACTTTGATCCTTGCACCTAATGTCAGACGACCAGAAATGTAGAAACTCTGGCTTGGATGATAAAGGGAAAAAGGTGTGAAAATATGAAAATATCCTTCCAAAATCATCCTGTGACTTGCCAGGAAGTTGTATATCACTTGCTCACCATAACTGTGTTGGAGGACTTCCACGAAAGCAATCCCACAGCTCTCAGACTCTATGTGGGGTGCATGTAAAGAAGCAAAGGCGAAAAAAGAGGGGAAAAAATTTAATTCATTCCAGTAGGGTATAGTGTGACAATATAAAAGATGGGCTGGACAGAAAATGTAATCAAAACAAAAGCTTGGACCTGGTAGTGTTTGGCAAAAGTTAAACCATCTCCTAATGGAGGTTAGGCTCATCAAACTGCCTGCTGTCATTTGGCTCCGTTTGCCATCATCTTGTAGTCTTTAAAGCATCAATCAGTGAACTCATGTGTTTCAATTTAGGCAGCATGGTGCCAAACCTTGAACTGACTGCATTATTCAGAACAGTACACCTGAATGAACCACCCTTTTTAGCCTGTTAAAAGAACCAAATCTAATCTTACCCAATTTGTCCCCCTTCTCAGGAAAAAAACTGCTAGCAGATAATCAGATATCACAGGCATTTATTCACTTTAAACAAAAATATACAGACATACCACACCAGAAGCAGGGATAACAATCTTTTTTTAAATTTAAAAAAAAAGTGTTTTAATGGAATAATAATAAATATGACATATTTCCACTTCAAATAATGTCAGTTATTCTCCCCTCACTGTTCTTCGATCTGTACTCAAGCGGAAACACATCTGCCTACACACACACACACACACACACACACACACACACACACACACACACACACACACACACAGTAGACCATGCTTAATTAGTTATTTCCGTAGGTAGTGGGGAGCTAAATGCCAACCATCCGTCAGTGGTCTACAGTGTGAAACTCTCTCCCTTAACCTCCCATCCTCCTCTCATTTTTATTCTCTCCCTCTCAGGTCTCATCTCTTGTGCTTCATATATTCTCCCTGTCCTCCCTTTTCTCAAATCCATCCTTACATTCACGTCGTTCACCTTCTCTCTTTTGGCTCCACCTTCCCCATTTTTTATGTTACAGTATCTTTACCTCAGTCTCTCTCTTGCTGTCTCTCACTTCTCCCTCCCCTTTTCTGCTCTCTCAGACTGAGACCTGGCTGTGAGCAGTGGGCGAAGTCACTAACCTTTCATGACCTTTATCTGCAGTGCAATCAGCTTTTTTCCTCTGCGCAGGTATTTTTCCTGATAAATAAGTAATAATTTTTATAATGATGGACCTGAACTAGCCCAGGCTAATTCAGAACCTCAGTCAATTGGCAGCACATTTCAAATTCATGAAATAGTTTTAAAAAGACAATGGGAAAGAAGTAATAGACAAAACATGGTACATGCATAAGTAGGTTGCTAACTTTATCTGCCTCTGCATCAAAATGTTTCTATTTTATAGTATTTGACCTTTAAAAAGAGTCTACTGGAAATGTGCATGCACCATTCCTCGCAATCAGGAAAAACATAATTATTTCTCAATTTATGATCATTGTGCTGAGCCTGCTGTTCACCCATTACCATAAGCTTGGGTGTCATCAGCTGCCATGGTAGGAAATATGTGCATGTGATCAGTGTGAAATGCCCAGGCCTAGATAGGAACATCACAAACACTGACAACATATCTGTTCCTCCAGCAATCAATCTGCTACTGAACCACAAATAAACCCTTCAGATTGTGATGCATGAAGACTTAGAACCCATTCCTCCTATGAAATGCACCCATGAGGCAGTGGAAGCAGGGGGGGTAGCTTGACAAAAGCAGTTGGATGTGTGTGACAGGACTGTCAAGACTCACAAAATCAGCCTACTACAGATGGATATTATAGATAGGATACTCGGTGCCCTTTTGATTTTCAAGCTTTGCTCTTTGACAACCCTCCACTTCTCAGGCATTGCTGTCCTAAGAAGTGACATCATTGCCGGAGATCTATTGTCCCCTGTGGTTTTTCCCCGAATCAACATGACAATCCATTCTTGGGTGCCGCTGCTTTTGCAGAAAGCTTTTCAAAGTGTTGCTTCTTCCAGATCTGATCTCCTCCCTCTTGGCGAGGATCAGGCCGGAGAACACACATAACCAAGCTCATGTTGCTATGACCAATCCTCTAGTTCTGGTTGAACACACCAAGCTGGGGGCAGCTACTTATGGTCTGGGATCCAAATGCGCTGGTCTGTTGAAGTTAGGCTTTTTGTCTACAAATCGAAATGGATGGGCTTCTAAAAGTGTACAGCAGAAAAAGTGATTTCCACACTGGCCTGTACAGTCATTTAATGCTGTTTAGTCCTCTTCCTCCTCTCCTTTAATGGACAGAGGCTTGTCACAACCTGCTATCTGGTGTGTGTGTGTGTGTGTGTCATCTATTTCTCCATGTCATTTTGAGTTTGGCAAGAGGGCTGTATTCAGTCACTTTATCTTAACATGCTTCCCACAGGGAGTGAGGCGGAGGACACAGTGTGAGTTTAAATCCCCTCAGTTGGAGCATCCAAAGGAGCTCAGTGCTCTCTGGTGTCCCATTTGAACAAATCCAGTAGATTTCATTTTCTGTCAAGGCAACTTTTGCACTGACTTTGACTTCAGCCAAAAAAAATGAGTCAACCATCAGTCCAGCTGTTGCTTGTTAGTTTGGGGAGATCAGCTTGTTTGTCAGGCAGACACTAATACCAACCATAAAGATCCACTGGATGTCAAAAAATTGATTCTTGTATACCTCTTGCTTAATATTGATGATTCCATGCTCACAAGTAAAGCATTGCAAGCACTGCAACAGCAACAAACCTATGTGTTAGACTATATTAACCTACTTTTCTCTGTCCCTATCAACAACAGTGGTTGCTTCAATGTCAAATTCAATGACGTTAGCCATAAAACTGCGCAAGTATGATGTGTCACTGTCATAACCACGAAGGAGTCTACATCATTAAGTGTCATTTGTTCAATCGTATTATTTTTAATGTAAAGCTGATATTGTTTGAGATGTCTTTGACATTAACCAAAACAACAAAAAATGATCATAAAAAGGACATAGCACGCCCAATTATTAAACTCAAAGAAAAGATGTAACTTTATGTAATTAAATTACATTACATTAAGCAGTCATACAGTATATGGTTGGTTTTCACACTTGCTGTCATGAGCCCATACTAATGGTGCCATGAACATTTTTCCTTGACCTCATCTCATCATCAGCTTGTCATTAAACCCTCATTATTTAACCGCAACCCTTGGTTAGTGAGAAACTGTCATCTCAAACAATGTCAGCTTTGCATTAAAACTGACTTAACTGACCTAATGACACTTAATCACAGCAGCCATAAACATGCATAAAGACTCTTTCATGTTCATGACAGGTGTCTTGCCAGTCTTATGTACACTCCTCCATACAAACTGGTGCCAACATCTTCAAACCCTCTTTTTTGGGAAGAAACCCAGGCTACATGCTATCACACAGTATCATGAGGGGCAACTTAACTCATGTCTTTCCATCAGATGTCTCCTCACATCTAAGTGCAGCTGCTCAGTTGTCACCTCAAGTGAGCCTTGTTGTCTAAAAAACGCCAGCTGTTGTTTTAAGTTTAGGGCAGTTCAGCGTGGTCCATTTTTTCTCTTCACCCCGCAAAAGGAAGACAGCAAAAACATCCATCCTTCCAACCTTCTATAGATTTTAGCCACTTCTCTGCTGTGGTATATGAAGGTGGTGTCACTGTAAATGACATTGGTCAAACTTGTAGAGCCACATACAGGGCTTAAAAAAAAAAAAAAAAAAAAAACAGCACTACGGTTTAGAACCATAAGTTACCATGTAACGTTTGTTTTGATTACATACATGAATATGTTCACATTCAGTACAATGTATGGCATAAAAGGAAAGTAAAAAGAACATAAATAGTGTGTGCTCTATTTTGAGGGCCCTTTAAGACAACACTAAGGTGAGTTTGTGTGTGTGGGAGAGACAAGCTGGCAGGTGCACAAGAATGTTTAATGTTATATAATTTAGCATGTTTTTTTTTTGTGACCTGGAAAGAAGTAATGCTCGTGTTACACCTCTACAAAGAAAATGAGCTGCAGCACAGCGCCGTGTGTGTGTGTGTGTGTGTGTGTGTGTGTGTGTGTGTCTGTCTGTGTTGTTCTCTGTCACAGAGTAACTAAGCCAACTCAGAGAGGGAGAAACGAGGAGCAGGGGAATGCAGTGAATGAGATAAATGTTTTTTCTTCAAAGCAGCCCAGCCTGTGGCGCCGTGCTCCTTCTCTTTTTTCCTCTCGTTTAATTAAGAAAGCAATCCCTCCTTCCCCTGAGCTCCCTCACTCTAAGTCTTACCCGTTCTGGCAGAAGCCACATTTAATAAATGATCATGATGATAATGGGGGGTGACAGGGAGTGGTGTGTGTGTGTGTGGGGGCATCGTATGTGGATTTACATGCATGTCCGTGCATGAATGGCTGTCAAAACCACTCTAACACATCTAGTGGCCATTCGACAGTAACACGGAATTAAGATTTTACATCTGACATAGCGCATTATTAGCAATAACATGGAGGAGCAGTTGACAAACTTCACAATAACAAGAATAACTCCTGTTAATTTATTTTATATAGGATCAAAAATATTTTGTCATCCTTTTCATTTATTTTCTGGCACTTCTTGTTGCTCCCCCTGCAAATACTACCAAAGTGGTATTTTGTCATGTATTGTATCCTTCTGTGAAAGAAAAATAAAGCACTCTGAGAATGTGTAATGTTCCTGTATGGCATACAAGACTTTTACACCTGAAGTGGCCTTGCTAAAAATTCATTTGAACATTTTTTCCACATAAAGAATTCCATCATAATGCTACAGGCTCTGTTCTTACCAGCAGTCTGCTAAACTAGAAGTTCTTTTTTTATTTGTTGCAAACTGAGAAAAGTATTTCTAATATCCTCCCAATGACTGCCATTACCATTTCACATTAGGAACTCATGAACTAGGTGTCAGAGAAAAATATCTTATTTCTATTCATTACTTGTAGATGTACACATGCAATGACCACTGACTCACAAAGCAGTACAATTACAACATTTAATGCAAGTTTGCAGCCCTGGGAGATCACAACATTTATAAAAATTACAAGAAGTCGTGTTTGTCCTTGCCCTTTCCATCAACACTTAAAAGGATTTTCGGATCTGGTGCCCTGTTGGCAGAGCAACATTATTTCCCTGTTTCCTCCAAAAGCTTTACAAAGAATTACTGAAAAATAAAACAATTTCATGATGTGAGGACATCATAAAAGGTTTCGTTAGTTTTAAACACAAGGTCAGTTGGCTGAACTGTGTGATAACTGAAAAAACAAAAAACAGACAAAACAATTTTATGTTGTGATGGCATCATAAAAGGTTTGTTTAGATTTTAGCAGAAAGTTCGTGGGTGAAGTGTAGGATGGTTGGCGTCTTTCTACAAACAATGCCTGTTTGTAGGATCCAAGAAACAGACAACATTTAATGTTACAGTCTAATATTTTAACGACTCCTCCATCCACCCCAGCCTCCTCCATATACATACTTTGTTGCTGTACATGAACATCACTTGACTTCCTGCTTTGCTTCCATTACCATTAGTGTGGTCATTTCAACATAACCATAGGTTGCTTTAGGACACTTGTTTAAGTGCCTGAGTCTGTCGTTGTTCTTGAGAGGACATTCTTAATGTCTATATTTGTCATCACCATGAAATACTGCAAGTTGCAAACAGTCGTGTCAGAGAATATCAATGCTGTTAAATTATATTTTCACACAGGGGCTTTGCATTTTCTGTCAGTTGCAAAAAGCAGGTAATGTAGCCTACTTTCGGGTGCCTAACATCACAGAAAAGGGGAGTGTGCTGTAAAACAGCACGACTGCTATTTGTCTGATGAAAGTAAAAAGCATTGCAATGACTCACAAATTGCACAAGCTCTTACAAAACTACTTAAAGTTCATATTATCTTAAAAATGACATCTTCTGCCTTCCTGTCACCTGCATAGCAACACACTGAGCCAATTACTGTGATGTCAACACATTTTGTTTGAGGGTGGGAACTGTCAGGCTTGGTGCTGGTCAGCTCGGCCCTCCGCTGTGAATAAATCTGAACACCAGGAAATAGCTGCAGATGGGAGCCGTTACATCAAGTGAAAGAAAAACAAGAGCGGAGGAAACCTTGCACTGACACTGTTACGGTGCAATGTTTTAATGCACAGTGGGGTTTGTGCCCGAAGTACCTAGCAGCTTGTTGGAATTAGTGCTCAAGAATGTTCAGAAGTTTGCCTGCGGTGTTTTGTTCATTAGCATCCATGTGTAAAATTGTCACAGTTGTGGTTAGTATGGCTTAGCATTACTGTAGTAAAGAGGCAGTGGAGTGAACAGGCTGAGTGTGGCTACCCTACGAATGATCCGTGCTTACATTCGTTCTGTGTGGAGTAATGGTGGCAATGGTACAAGATAGGAAGCAGAGGAGAGAGGATGATAGAAGAATGGGCAAATCGGCGGAGTTAATGAGAAAAGGAAGAAGCACTGGATGCACAGACAAGACAGGAATGACTGGCAGAAATGAGAGGAGAAAGTAGGAGGAAAAATCAGGATGGGTCAGGGAAGACAAAATATAAGATGAGAGAATGGGAATATAGCAAGATAAGATGAAAGAAAGGATGGCTTAAAAGGGGAAACAAGAGAGTTGAAAACAAAAGGAAAGAACAGGACAGAATAAGGAGAACAAAACAGCACAGAAGAAGGAAAAAGGATAATGGAGAGAAAAGTAGACCAGGGAGTTGGAATGTACAAAGTGGTAGTTATGAGGTACAAGAGAGGAATGGGAAAAGATGAAAGAAGAGTGCAATGAAAAAAGAAGAGAAGTGAAAGTAAAATATTAAAAATAGAAAACGTGAAAAAAGAAGCTCTGATTCCAGATAAGAATGCTATTGGATGTTCTTGGGTTATTGAGTGATGCTGCAAAATCCTAAATTATGTTCAATGCCAAGGTTTTTAGTATTATCCATTTGTTGTGTGTTGGGGAATGTTCGTGCTTGCGCCAAATACAGAATTGTTAATCATGGTTCAGGCTGTGATGAACTAAACTAACTAAATTGCGTGGTTAAGGTTAGATAAAATTACAGATGGATATCCCCGGATCTCTGTTACATTTCTGGTAAGTGTTCGTTGCTGAAACATTTAATTCAGCCACTATCTCACTTCTACTCTTCTGTCTTTTCTCTCCCTTCTTGCTCATCATCTTCCTTCTTTTCAGGGTTGCTCCCAGACTCAGGGATTGTTGCATCATGTACCATTTTTTCGTGACTTTTGTTCTGCTCTTCTCCTGCCCCTTCGACCTCACAAATGTTCCTACCAATTACTCTATTTTCTGGAGTCATGTCACTGCTCTGACATACATCAACCTGCCCTGCTTGTTGAAGACAAGACATGCATATAGTAAATCGCAGCAGGATAAATGGGATATTGAATGCAGTCAAGTAAACATGCAGCCATGAACGCATCAACAACAGATGCAAAAGTCTATGTTTTCTGCTGCTCCAGTCACATGTCTTCATCTATGTCTTTCTATGGAAACCAATATATCAAGTGACAATACACTGTGATGGCAGACAGGGTGCAATAACAGTTGAATACGATCTATTTTACTGAGAAAATATTCCACTGGAGATTTTAGAGAGTGTAAAACTGATCTCAAAAGCAGCGCTGCATATAGCAGCAACTCAGTGGACAAGCTGGAATAATAGAATTGTTGATTTCAGTGGTCATTATTGTATCAACTCAAGGACTATCCCATAAATAGAACAAGTAGAATAAATAGAACAAATGAAGAAAAAAATCACCAAGAGCACACGAAAATAATTAAAAAGGCAGTAGATTCTCTCTCATGTTCTGTAATCTTGTGGTGTGCAATTTGGGTCAATTAATGCAAGTGTTTGAATGAGTCAGGAGAGATGATTCACATTTTTGTATCAGTGAACACACAGCTGTGCGCTGCTATTTGAGCCACATCTTCTGAGTATTTGACTTGCTCATTTACTTACAAAAACAAGGGAAATGAAAGATTCTCTCTTTTCACTGAAAGAGCTTGAAAGAGCCTTCTCCCTGGAGGAGAACCAATCACCACTGCAGACTCTTGGCAACTAATCTCTGACTGACATTTGGGCCAATGTGACCAAAGAGGACAATAGACGGTCTGTGAAACAGAGACCTAGGGTAAGATTTCCCTGTAATTCAATTTATTAGTCAACCTGGACATGGGGGGCAGGGAAGGGAGCCTTAGGTTTTAGGCCTCAGTTTGACTGAGTGCAACTGTCAAGCTTGAAGGCAGCCTCATTCTGTCTTTGTGGTGATTTGGACTCTGAGTCAGTAGAACAAACACAAATCAGTCTCTTATTAGTCTTGATGAGGCTCGTCTGGTATTGACCACACAGACATGCAACAGCAAAATCAGACATGCGGTGGTATATACCAAACCAGCGTGACTTAAATATCAACTAACACTTAACCTTCAGAAACTTAAATTCATCAATAATTCCACTAAATTATTCAAACCTCTGTCTGTCACTCTCTCTGTCCCCTTCTCTCTCTCTGAGTCTGGTACAATGGCGCCCTGTGGGTTTCCTGTGCCGATAGGAAGAGAGCGGCTTTTCACAGCCGGCCAAGACACACAGCTGAGCGGAAGAAGAGCCCCCTTTCTGAGCTTGTCTCCGCCTGCTGCACCCCCATCCTTTCCCCATCGCTTTCTCGATCACACTTTTACTCATTTCTTTTTTTTTTCCCACTCTGTCTGGACCATCCTCTCAACTGTCTCTTCCTTTTGCTGAATGAACTCACCCTCGCTCACTATCACCATTACTTAATAGCTGCTGTTCTGCTCATTTGCTTTTGCCCATTTTGAACATTAAATCTTCTCTCCTCCCTCAATCACACGCCACACAGATTCTCTTTCTTTCTCCGTTCCTCCAAGGAATCCTCCCTGTAAAATTCCTTGTCAGATCATTACATTTCCCGAGTGACATTTTAGCTGCCTCTCGTCCTTTAAACTCGTTTATCTCTTGTCTCTCCATCTGGTCTCGTCTTTGTGTTTGCACCCTCCTCCTCTCTGTCTCCTTTGTGACCTTTCCTTCTTCCTTTTGCCCTTCTGTCCTCCCCTCTTTTATCATCCCAAACATCTTATTTCCTTATTCCCTTTTTTTAATCACTTTGTCTCTTCTGTATTCATTCCTGCACCCTGTCTTCATGCTGTACACCTCTGTTTAATGTGAGCCTATGAGAATCTAAGCAGCTTTATATATTGAAATGACGATATTTGTCTTTGCTTACAGCCTGTGGTAATTTGAATATTATTGTTATGCTTTGCACAAGCTTTGCCCTGGGGGAGGGGTTCATATACCAAGAAGACAATGGCCCCCAGCATAGTTAAAAGCTGTGCAGAGATTACTGGACCGAGTAAAAGGAATCTGGAGGACTGGAACTGATGGACTGGTCAAGTCAAAGTCCAAACTTGAATCCTATGGAACAGATGTGTGATTTATTGAATTCAAAACTAGACGGTACAAAAATCTCATCTCAAGCAAGTCTCTGGGAACAACTAGAAACTATTCAGAACGCAACAACAAAAGAGACTGAAGTACATAAAAACAATGCCAGGAAGAATGCAAGCTGTTATCAGGGCCAAAGGAAATCATACAAAAAATTATGTGAATAAGGACTATTTAGTTGTTCCATTTTGTTTTTTGCCTAATAGTTAACAATCCAATTTTAAGTCTGAAACAACTTTTTGACAGATATTTATAATATTTGTTTTCCCATTTTTTGTCAGGTGATCTAATAAATTTGTTAAGCACTGTGTATATATATATATATATATATATATATATATATATATATATATATAAATAAATATATATATATATATATATAATATATATAAAGGTGCTCCCTGCAGGCAGGTGCGGCAGTTTTCTGTCATTCTCAGTGTGTGTGGCCATGCAGCGAATTTGCAACAACTATCTGGTGGCTCTCACTGAACAAAGCTCTGATGTCTGTTTCAAGGAGCTCTGTGAGCTTGGTTAAAAAGCATTTTCTTGATTGTGACAACAGTGTAAACAGTTTTAGATCTGGGTTCTCCCTCCTGATGAGTTTGTTCTATGAGTCTTTTTTCTGCTTCCCGACTCACTTAAGTAAGCTTGTTACTGTAACTGAGATAGGCACACTCATTCTTCATTACAATCCCTCTGGTTAGTTAAGGAGCTTGTTGCAGTTCATCTGAGTCGTCCATCACATTTTGTGCCTATAGAACAGACAGTGGGGAGCAATTTGTCCAAGAATGGTTTACTTAATAAGGGTACTGGGCACAAGTCCAGAGGCACAAGTGGTCATGTGGCGATTGGTCTTTCTCTGCAGAATATTCCAGAAAGAGAGGCACAACAAACAATATGACACACAAAATGACCACAAATAGTGGCGAACTTCGGGAGCAAAGGCAAGAGAGTAATAGAGCCACATGTGCTCATAGGGAGGAGGTTGGGGTGGATGGATGGGAAAGTGAAAACACTGGACTGAAGATAGAAAACTGCAGTATATTTCTTATTTCAAACTGACAGTCTTCATCACTTTTAATTGTGCTTATGCCATATATATTTATTTCAACCATGGTAACAATGGCCTTCCATCCATCCATCCATCCATCATCTATACGCCGCTTAATCCTCATTAGGCTGAAATCTATCCCAGCTGACTTGGGGTGAAAGCAGAGACAAACAGTCACACTCACATTCACACCTACAAACAATTTAGAATAACCAATTCACCTCAGCGTGTTTTTGGACCTTGTGAGGAGGCCAGAGTACCTGCAGAAAACCCATGTATGCAAAGGGAGAACATGCAAACTCCACACAGAAAGATCCCAGGCCGGAATACGAACCGGGGATCTTCTAGCTAACAATGGTCTTTAACAAAAAAAGAAAAAGAAGAAAAAACCTAAACCCTTGTTATTCTGTAAATCAAACCAAATTGTTTTTGTGCCTAAATATAACTAAACAGAAGCAAAAATCTGTGTTGTATTGCTCAAATATGGGTTGTATTGAGAAACATTGTCTATATAACTCTTGGAGGAGGTGGAGGGTTTGTTGTTATTTTGTCACACTAACTATTATAGATAGAAACAGAAAAAGAAATGGTAGAAAAGCAACTTCAAATGAGATCAAATATTTACTAAAGAAGATAAATTATGATTTTACTATGAATGTTTAAATGTATCTATGTACTGCAGCAAACTTAACACAGAGCTTTCTGTATCCATTTGACCATCAAACAAGTGAGCAAAAGTGTTATTGTTGGCAGAAAAGTCTCTAATTTTAAAATGCATGCTGTCTGTCTCTTCCTTTCTTTTCCAAACAAACCTGGAAGATAGTTTTAACAGTGTAAACTCTTTACTCTTCCCCATAATAAGCAGAAAATTTGTACCACTTAACAAAAGTCTAACATTTTTCAGGTTTCAAAAGCAAAACTGACACACAAGCAGCATTTATAAAAAAAAAAAAAAAAATGAAAGGAAGAAAAATGTGGCCGTAACACCCGTTACCTGCAGGTTGTGCAAGTAAAGCTATTACTTTCCTTTACTATATGTAGCAGGGGTTGGACTGTGCAGGTCCAGAGCTGCAGGCTTTCAAATTAATGACACCGTGTATCCTTCTTTCAGTTTTCTCAGCCCATCCCTCTCAGTCTCTTTCTGTCCACCTGCTGCTCTTTCTTGTCAGCTCCGACTTCTCTGTTCCTAAAGCTTGAACAGGATACAGGTAGGAACCAGTTGTAGCAGGGTTTCAAACTCCAATTTCTTCACCAACAGTAGCCTCAATGATTTTTTTTTTTCCACAAGACATACTATAACTGGAGTTATGTACATCGATCATCAATATCGATAATATTAAAACCACGTACCAAATATTGTGTAGATTTCCCTAAAACAGTTCTGAGCTATGAAGGCATGGACTAGACTAGACCAAACTGGACCACAAGACCTCCACCACAACGTTAGCAGCAGGTCCTTTAAGTCCTGTAAGTTGTGAGGTGGGGCCTTGTTTTTCCTGCTCATCCCAGATGCTTATTCCAATTGGGTCAAGTTAACATCTTTAATTCTGTTTCTCAAACCATTCCTGTATTATTTTTGCAGAAAACATGATTCATCAGAGAACCTGTTGCGAAGCTCGCATGCCGATTGCAGGTGATTTAAACGATAGGCTCAGTATGGGGTCTCTAAGCAGTCTGCAATGCACTGACTGTTCTGACAACTTTCCACCAAATCCAGCATTAAGGTTTTCAAAAACTGGTCCTACAGTGACTCTTCTGTGGGATCAGATCACAGGAGCCATCCTTTCCACATCAGTGAGCCTTTGGGCACCTATGATCCTGTCACCAGTAAACCAGTTGTCTTTTCTTTGACCACATTTAGTAGATTTTTTCCACTAGAGACCGGAAACACCTCCCAAGACGTGCCACTTATGAGATGCTCTGACCCAGACATTTAGCCATCACAGTTTGAATCTTACGTTTGCACATTTTTCCTGCTTGCAACACATCAACTTTAAGTGCCAACTGTTCATTAGCTGTGTAATATATCTCACCCCTTGAAAGGTGCCATCATAACAAGATAATCACCTAATAATTCACTTCACCTGTCAGCGGTTTTAATGTTGTGGTTGATTGGTGTATATCTCATTGTTCACAGGCTATATGACTACTCTAAAATGAGAGAAATAAATTCACACTTCCTCTCCAGGAGGTGTCAAAAATCTTTCTAGGAAATGGAAGACATAGCCAATTGAAAAGGAAGCAGATTTTAGGAAATGCAAAAAATGTCTTTGTCAAGTAGAAATAAGTGATCTAAAAAAAAAATTATGGTACAACCTCCACTTCAGAAGGTTCATATAGACACGTTTAGAAAAGAACCATATTCTCAATTATTATCATGTCTTGGTAGATATTCTGCCACTTGCCCTGGAGAAAATCATTTTTATGCTCAGTGATGATACCACAATTTTCTACTCAAATACATGGTCTTAGTTTTTGTCTATTTTGTTATATTGTGGCATAATAGTATTTAAACTTGAATGGCACACCTAAGAAAATTAACTTGATGATTCTAAATATGAATATTATAATACTTTCAGTCATTAGTAATATATAAAAGGCTGTGTGTGTCTATAGGTACATGATAGTTTGTACTTAATAAGATTGTTTGAAGTGACAAACGTTACCAGGGGGAGATGTGGGCACAAAAAGACCAGATGTGAAATAGCATTAAAAAACATGAGCTGGATCCGTGAGACCTGGTAACTATTAGGGGCGAGTATGAATGGGAGGAGCAAAAATTAGAGTGATTGAGTGGACGAGTGTGTGGGATGACAGAGGTTCAATGGAAGTGAGAGATGGGGACAAATATCAGGGAAGAGGAAATATATGAAGAGCTAGGGAAAGGAGCCAGGAGGAGAAGGAGGGGACAGGAGAGGTAGAAGAAGTGTATGAGGGACAGTGGATGGGAAGGACAGCTGAGACTCAGATTTAGGGAGGGATAAGGGTAAGAGCATAGAAGAAAAGTGAGCTAAGAGAGGGGGAGATAAAGGAGAAAGAGGGAAAAATACAAGAATGGAGACAGTGAGTATAGAAAAGGAGGGGAGAAGATGAAAAGAGATGAGAGGAGGTCACAGTCATTTTTTTAATTCAGACAGAAGTGTCTCTGAGTGAGTCTCTTGAGGTTTACACACATACAGTATATACACATAAACACTCATATATACACACATTCACACACTCCCTCTCTCTCTCTTTCTGAATGTTTCATGGCTTCCATTTCCAAGATTACATCTTTCAATTAAGACTGAGATGGTTGTCTGTCGGTCCTTGTGTGTGTGTGTGTGTGTGTGTGTGTGTGTGTGTGTGTGTGTGTGTGTGTGTGTGTGTGTGTAAGTGTGTGTGTGTGTGTGTGTGTGGGTGTGTGTGGGTGTGGGGGGGGTAATGTGTGTCAAAGATGAAAATCTCTTAGAATATTCATTTAAACAATTTCTTTATAAGAGCAAACAGAATGAGAAATCTTTATCTATTATCAAGTAAAATTTTAAAAATTTTTGATTGTTATTAATGTTTCAGACGCGTTTTTCAGGCATCTGATTGTGACAGATACACTCCTCCTTTAATCAGTCTAGTGGTCGACACATAGGCAACATTTTACAAGCACTGGGAGAGTTGCTGCCCAAGGAGACATAGTGTGATGAAGAAATGAAACACATCCTGTTGCTATTTTATATGATTTGGTAATGATGTAATGTCTGAAGACACTCTCCTACCCACTAGCATCACTCCTTCATCTCATTCCTCTTTTGTTACTGATAATTACCTGTTAGACCACTTGAGCCTATCATCTTTTGTCATTGCTAGAGCCCTGAAATGTCACTGTGAACGCTGCACCTATATGCAAATCGGCTTCTCACCTTTTGATCATAATTATGTTTACATACTGTCCCTTCCCAAACTGTAACCATCTGTAAAAAATATACTACTCCAGTCAATATGCTGGGTCTGTCCACCTTCACCGAGTCACGGTCTGTGTCTATATTACCACTGTATGCTGGAAAACCAATAAAACACCCCATGACAGCAAACTTCAGATGAGGATAGTGATGGAAGTACTTCAACGAGTGCAAGTGTCCCAGTGTCCCGTTCATGAATGAGGGTAGACAGGAGTGAGAGATCAACTGGAGGACTGACTGGTCTGACGTGGTGAACAGTCGAGTAATCCTCAAAGCGAAGCTCTCCATTTACCAATCGATCTGTGTCTATCAACACTTATGGTCATGAGCTTTGGATAGGGATCAAAAGAAAGGGATCGTGGATACAAGTGGCAGAAATGAGTGTCCTCCATAGGATTTGTGGACTCGCAATCACAGACAGAGTGATGAGCTCTGAAATGGAGAGATTATGTATTACTTCTTGTCTAGGAATAGACCAGGATCCCAGAAGACGACCTTGGGGGAAATGAGTGGGAATTGAGGTATCTGGGCTACTTTGCTTAGACTGCCACTGTCCAACATGACCCCAGGTAAGTATTGCTGAATAAAACAACAAACTTACACCTGTGAGTGTATTTTTATGCTTGAAGTCCATTTTCTTGCATTTTGCACAAGTAATAAGAACAATTCTGTGTTGGGCTCAAAACGCTTCCAAGATGTGGACATGGAGCACTGAGATGCTGTTGTGGCTCTGATAATGTGATGCTTATGTTACATGTTCTTTGAAGGCATTGTCGTAGAATAGCAAACTACCAACAAACAACACAGCTGACATTCCTGCTGGTATTCAGATATGTGCAGATAGGACAAGATAAAATCTTTTATGCAAATATAAAAACAAGAGTCCACATTCACACCATTCAGTGAAGCTGTACTTGATTTGCACTTGCTTTGAGCTACCTGCTAATGTCACTAATGTATACAGATTTCATGTCAATCCATTCAAATACTAGGGACAATTCCCAAAACGTGTCAACCTTATTGTGGGGCTAGATGAAAAGACACAGGATCAACAAAGTCAATAGGATTTATGCTCTGGAAAAATTGAATGTCAGAATTTTATGGTCATCCATTTAATACTTCTTGACATATTCCAGTCTTGGACCAAAGTCGTGAACAGACTGATGCTGCTGTCCCATAGAAGCACAAACATTGAATTAGAAATGACAATTACAACAGATACAGTGCACTATATTAAAATTTTTAAAATGGTGAAAGACTGCTCAAAACTGTCATAAATCCATACAATAACAAATAAATGTGAAAAATCTTATGTTTCTTTAGTAATAAACGTGAATGAGGAGTGCAGAAAAGATTATTTTTGGACAGTTGCTTAAAGAAATTTTAATTTATTTTCATGACACTGAGATCATGACTGCAAATCCTCCTCACATTCTTATCTCTCTAAGGAAATTCTGACATGTTACTCGAAAGAACATCTGTAAAGTTCTATAAACTTGTATTCTTCTCTATTTTGTCCACTCTGTTTACTAAATCATGTTGGTATATTTTTGTTATGTTTTTGTTCTGCAACATCTCAACTCTGTTTCAAAGCCTGCTTTGAACTAATTCTGGCATTAAAATGCTGAATTCTGCATTATTTAATAATTTAGGTATGGTATTTGAATATATTAGTTTTAAATTAGTTTGACAAAACCTGGAAAATGTCTAACAAGTATGAAAAATTTATGTCATTAGAGAATGTAAATTCCCTCCAGGCCCCTAAATTGCCAGACAAAATTCTTAAATGAAAATAAGCAAAACAACAAGTCAATAAAATGCTAAATTTTCACCAGTCTTAGTGAATCATGCTAATGCTAATGAACTTCTTAGAATAATTGTTGGAGTTTATATGCAAAGTATGCAACTTTGAAACAACCTAATATTGCGTAGGTTCCCTTTGTGCCACTAAAACAGTTCTGATCTATAGGCCATAGATACAAAGTCTCTTGGGTCTCCTGAGGTTTCTAGCATTCTTTGTCATTCTCTGAATTTTGTCTGGCAATTTAGGGGCCAGGATGGTTTTTAAATTCTCACAAGACGTTGGCACCCTGCAGGGTGACGCTCATTGTCACCCTGTGGATGCTTGATCAGATTGGGATCTGGGAAGTTTCGAGGCCGAATCAAACACCATGGGATCTGTGTTGTGTTCTGAGCAGTTTTTTGCAGTGAGGCAAAGCACATTATCCTGGTGGGGGAGGCCTCCAGTGCTGGATGCACATCACCTGTCACTTGTTTTAATGTTGTGGCTGATTGGTGTAGATATTTATTATGTATTGAAATATGTATTTGGCAGCCACTTTATATGGCTACGCATGCTGGGACCTCCTTGAGCTGAAATTGCATCAAATATTTCATTCTTCTGACGCCATTTGAAGTTTTAATCCATCAAAGAAGACAGAGTGGTTTTCATTTCATCTATGGCTCCCTTGTTCCTCACAGGCAAGACGTTTGATAACCAACAGTGACATGGCATCTGAATGAACAGCATTACAATCAAAGGAATCATTTTATTTATAGTTGCCCCAATAGCGTTGCACCGGATTTGATACATGAAGTAAATTGGATTTGATATTTTAAAATTAGCAATGTTTTCCTTTAAAACTACTGTCAGCTTTAGCTACACAGATATAGAAAATGTTATTTTCTTTTAACACCAGCAGCAAAGTAATATGTAATAATACTAAAAAAAAACAGAGAGAATTTAAATATGAAGGGCCCCTTTTTCACTAACTCTTGCCTGTTCGTATCATTCGTATCATATCATGCTTTCAAGCCCTTCAACAGAAGAAACATTTAGCGATGCTTATTCAAAATGTTGAACAAGATTTAGCATTTACATAGATTCTTTGAACTTCATGTCACACCTGGAGTCACATGTAGCACTGCTATGCTCTACCAGGCTTTGTAATCATTTTTTACAATGTGAAAATGTTTTTTTTTACTATGAACTCATTGATGATGTTATCTATCCTGTGTGCTCTTGTGCATTATTGAGCTACCTATTTCTATTTCAGAATTATTCAAAAATACAAATTACTCCTATCAATAAAAGGTGTATCATTCCCTTCTATGTCGCTTACACCTAGATTACTTTGTTCATTCAACAGAATCCAGGGTCTACTTCCACCTGCACAGTGCACTTTATTGTTTTTAATTCATCTGCTGCCATAAAAGTCAAGGTCAAGGCTATTTAACAGCAGCAGCCTGGGGAGCAGCTTGGAAAGAACAGATCACAAAGCCTTCTGGGTGCTTTAGGCTTTTTTTTTTCCTTTTAAGCAACTGAGACTAACACAGAGTTTACTCCCTCATAAGCACTAATTAAAAAAAAAAAACCAGTAGCATATGTCCAAATGCAGCCAAATATTATGACATAATGGACTTTCCACCTAGGTACTTCATTTACAGATATGTAGCTGTTACTGGCAGTTTCCTTTAGAATGCGTGGATCTATCTCCATGCATCCGTCCCCACTCACTGCAACTCAAGCACACAGGTTCACCTACAACTCTCAAACACAGTAAAAAACAAGCAAGTTTTAATAGGGAAGTAATTTTTAACATACACATTCAAAATGGAAATTGATTTTGGAGAGGAAATATGCTACAGAAAGTCCCACCCTGCAAGTTGATTGGCTTGGTTCCTATGGTGTGTGATGTATAAAACCCTGCAAGTCTGAATACGTGTTTTTGAGACAATCATCTGTGCACTACAATTTTGAGGTGGAAATGCTAAGGAATGGCAATTTATCTGATGATTTGCAATCCTGACCAGAGCCAGTCTCTAATTCATCTTAGCTGAGCTGTGGTTCAGGTGGTAGAACAGGTCTTCTACTAACTGCAGGATTTCACAGATGAGAAAGTCATTGAATCAAGTTCCTCCAGATGCGGAGGCCGATTCTTTTCATGGAAACTCTGCTGCCATCAGTGTCTGAGTAGATAAAACACAAATACTAAGAGCAATCTGTTTATTTTTCATAGAGAGAGTAGTTATTGTTATACTGGGTCAGGGACCGGCCCCTGTACAATGGTCGTCCACTTAACCCGTTGAGCTATAAGGGCGTCCCAAGTAGCTGCTAACTGTTAACTAGTAAATGAGAGGCATTGTTGTCAACAGCAGATGTTCCTTGTGGATTTCTGTCTGCTTGGAATTATAGTTCCATTCAAATAAATTGCTTTCCCAATTAAACTCTGATGACAGCATAGCTGAGGGCTCAGTACGCTCAGAGGCAATGTTTTGGATTAAATGAACGAAACGCCATATTTACAAAGTGTATCAGAGTTGGCAGGAGGTGGCTGAGGTGGATGTGTACAAAGCGCACAGTTCTTGTAACAGAGATTGGAAATAGCATCCGGGCTTTTCTTTCGTTAGATTTAGACAACAAAAACATTTAATAAAGAAAAGAGTTTTGATGGTTTTGATTAAACATAAATAAAAGCAGTCTATCTTGAGCCACAGTTTTCCTGTATTAAACTAGACCGCAGTTGTTCCCTAAACTTAACCAAGTCATGTAAGTTTCTTAACAAAACCACAACAAAGGCAGGCGTTGCAATTAATGCTTTGGATATGTTAGGGCAGAAAAATATTTTAATTATTTTTAGCCCAGCTGATGGTGTTTTCAACACTACTTTGCAAGATTTTATAACTTTTTTTGTTTGCAGTGCCTGTAAAAGGTTTCAGCTCCCCTTGGAAGTTCCCCCCTTCATTGTTTTTAAACACTAGAACATGGTCTACTGTATACAATTTGGCTTGTTTGACTGGAATTTACAAAAAACCTCTCCCGTGTCAAAGTGAAAACTGACTTCTACAAACTACTGTTAATTAATTTAAAAAATATAAAATGTTAAATTAGTCTATTCTGGGTCCAATTGGTGATTCCTTGACGTGAGGCAATAAAGCTCTTTGCTGTATTAAAAAGCAAACAAAATTGACTTTAAAAAATGTAAAACAACAAAAAGAAAAAATATAAATGTATTGATACATCAAATATTTGCTGTCAATAAACGTATGCATTCGTGTATTAAAAACATAATAAACCACCTATGTCATATGTGTCACTGATCATGTTAAATTCTTTCATTGTTTTGAAATTGCTAAATTGCATGAGCTGAAAATCTTTACAAAATACTGTACATATCTCATTTTGCCATTTTTCTAACTGTGCATTCATTAAAGGTGGATTCTTGTTTATTTCAACCAGTTGTATTTCCCATTAATTTGGCTATTGTGGCTCTGTAGGTGATGCTCACATTGCACTCTCCACCTCCATTGTACACATTCCAGGAAAGTCACACAAAACATCATGCAAACAGCGTACATCAGGGCAACTAGTGTAAAGTTACAATGAACCATAAAGCCACAAAAGCCACATTCATGGAAATAAGTGTAATCATTTGGAACTTGCCGTTGCTCTCTCTCTCTTTCTCTCTGTCCCTCTATTGTCACCATAAATAAATGATTATCCCACAGTGTGTGGGAGCCCCACTCTCTACTGAAAAGCTGATACTGTAGATTGAAATGACACCTTTTGTGAATATGCTTGTGTTCCTCACAGGGACTGTTCCTGTGAACTAAAAAATATTATGTACAGCATAAGCTAGCGCTCTCACTCATCTCACCTCTCTCATTACACACCTTCCCACATTTTGTAGGTGACTGTGCTCTTGTGTATGCGTCTGCACATGAATGCAAACACAGAGATGACTCGCCCAGATTACAATGAAACCCAGTGCTTATATTGTACATACGCTGACATATTCATCAGTGTGTCACAGTAATGTAGCTGTGTGACAGAGTGTGGGCAGATAATTGGCCAAGTCAGAAAGCTTAACGTATCCACTCGAACAAACACCTATTATCAGCTGTCAGCTTGTTATCCACGTATCCAATTACGGGTTGTCATGTTATGGTGTGTAAACAAACTAAATGACGTGCTTGTAGTTGATACATCACCATCTGACACTGGCCTTCATTTGTTCTGCCATCCAACAAACCACCAAACCACTCCAAACTTGGATAAATACAGTGTAAGTGCAATTATAATTGCTAGAATCTTGTCTGATTTGAAGCTGCTCCTTTCCTTAATGTCACAGGTAAATTTCTACAATACATTGTGCATTTTCAAAAAGACACAAGAGATACTGTATTGTGGATTACTGACAAGATTCAGAGAATTATCTGCCGTTAACTGTGGGGAGTGCTAATATTTCCGCAGTGCCCAGATATTTTCTTTCCTTTATAATGAATCAAGTGTTTACTTCCACTACAAACGGACAGATCCTATCACACTTGTCACATTGAAAGCCACAATCTGAAAACGTTGCTAAAGCCTTGGTTTCATTTTGTATTCCCTGGGGTAATGCTTCCACAGTATCCAAAGCACGCTGTGAGGAGTGAACATTGTTCAGTTACCACTGGCTGTGAAAAACTCCTGCTTCCAGGAAGCCCTTCGTAGATGAAAAATTAATTTGATTTTGACAATGAAGTATTGCATAACTATGTGTCCTGATGTCCTCTCATGAGGCAAAAAACCTTGTGTTGTTCAATGGAAGAAGTCTGATGCTGTAATTCCTCATTCAACTTAGAACCCTGCTCTTAACAGTGATTGCATGTTGGGGGCTTAAGTGCAGAACCCATTATTTGCCAAATCAAACAGCATTTAAGCATCCTTTAAAACATGTGAGTGTATTCAAATATCTCTTTTCAGTGTTTTTATGTGTGTGTCTTTGTTGTGCCAGTCCCTGTTGTTCTCTGCTTCTCATATAGTTCCTTTAAAATATATTCACCCAGATTAGATTTTTTATTAGCAATGTGAAACCCCATGGTAATCATTCAGTGTGAACTACCAACTCTCCATCTTTCTTGGATTCTCCACGAATCTCCATTGTATAAATTGAGAAGAACAAAAGCAGACCCCAATCCTTTCTCTCCCCCAAACAGCCCCCAGAAGAATCCTACAATCATAATTATAGATAAGGAAAACGCTCCATATTTCTATTTCCCTGATATCCATGTGTGCCGTCTGTTCATTAGTCATGAAACAACGAAAACAGATCAAAACAGAAACATCAGTGTAAAGTCTGTATGAGGAATAATTAGTTATGGTGTGAACACTATTTTTCACACCAGGATAATATTTTCTCTTCCTCAACAAAGTCCACTCTGTAAATCAACAAAATAAAAGAAAGAAAGAAAATAACTGAACAAAGTAATTAACAAGGAAGTCTGTAAGCTCTCCAGGTAGCATTTTAAAGAATGCTGTTTACCCATCCCTGCATCTGACTCTTATTTACTTATCATTTAAGTCATTAATTTAAAATGCTGAAAAATTAAACAATAGCCAATGTGATTGTTTAATTTTGATAAAGGCACTGTTTTTGTTCATCTCAAGGTTAGAAAAGATGCAGGTGAAGAAATGCAGGCATTGGTTTAACACTGAAACATTTAATGCTTCCATAAAGGCTGAAACAAGTGTCTACTTGTTCAATATTTAACCAGTGTCATGCTCCTACTACTGACTTGAAGGTCGTTCTGGTCAGCCTTGGTAAAATGGTAATTGGCTGACATGGGACAGATTTCAACTGATCTAATTCAACTGGGCATTTTACGCTTCAACAGTGGGTATATGTGCTCAGTCTGATAGTCTTTTCCTGATTCTAACCAGAGAGTTTTCATAGCCTAAAGTCCACCACATGAAGAATGCAAGACGCCGATATGCATGGTCTAAAGCCTTACAAGATTGGACTGGAAAGCACTCCCCGAACTGAGAAAAAATGGTCAGTTCACATCCTCCAAACATCAGTTGCATCTTCTCTGAAACATAGAAACTTAACTCAATTAAATATTATTTCAACATAATATTTTGAAGACAGCATGTTTGGCTCAGTGTTACTTTAAAACCAACCTGGTCTCATTCCCATTGCATCAGATGTTGCTAATTTGTCAAAGCCACTGCAACTCCCATCAATATCCGACGTCAGTGGAGAAGTGTTTTAATGTTAAAAGACCCTCATTGGTGTGGAGGTGGTGTATGTCACCTTTTCAGTCTCTTTTACTCAAGAGACTGAGCTTTACCTCCTGTATGTCACCTTTTTATTTTATTTTGTGACATTAGTCTTGTTACGTCCATTTTCAGTCACTATTTAGTTAAGGTTAAGCACCTAAACTACTTGGTAAAAGTAAGAAATACATTATGTTTTGGTTTAAATATACCTTTTCACAACTTTAAGCACATGTTACAGGGCAAATTTCACAGTTACCTGAAAAGGAGTGATAGTGCAACACCAAAAGAATATCTAGCTATGGTTTCACAATGTCTATTTCTGACATTCACAGATTCTGTTTTGGTCTGCTGGACAGCGCTATATATGTTTTTGGTAGGATGTTCCCTTACCATAAGGGCTATAAAAATATATTCATTGTTTTGCTGAGGGAGATTTACATAAATCTACATCTCGCATTTAAGTTTATGCATTCTTGTCGTGTGTGTGTGTATGTGCAGGTCAGTGTGTTGAAACATTTATTTCTTTGTGCCTTCTGCTCCCATGGAAAACAACACATTGCAGTGTGGATAAGATGTCACAACACACACACATACACACACACCTACACACACCCATGACCTCACATACATTAGCAAACACAGACATACATACACTCATGCATAGGCCAAACCTACATGACAGTTCTAGCACAAAACACTGTGTTTACAGCTGTAAGGGACGGGCTCATTAATTATTTATGATGAGCAGGGTTTGTTATGTTTAATCGTGTTTTTGTTTTAGCGCAGCTGCTTAACTGGATTTAAAAGAGCATTCAGAGGCCAAAGCACCTTAATAGATGACTTCTTAACAGGTTGGAGCCTAACATTCACTCAGCTGTAAATCTATAACGTCCATTTTGCAATAAGTCTTACTTTTATGAAGGGTATAATGTTCCCTTTTTAGATGTGTGAATTCAGCTTCATAGCCATTTCAGAGGCTTTAATTTATGATGCCACTGGACTATATTGCATTGTACTGAGAGTAGCCCTGAAGAGTAGGTCTATTTAGCTCCTCAGCAGGTGGACGTTGCAAAAAACTCATCGGGTTATGGACACATGGCACATTTGGTTGACTGTCCATATGCTGATATGACTCTTAATGACTTGAAAATCCATCCATCCGTTATCTACACACTGCTTATTCCTCATTAGGGTTGTGGGGGGTCTGGAGTCTATCCCAGCTGAGTTAGGGCGAAGGCAGGAGACACCCTGGACAGGTCACCAGTCTATCACAGGGTGACACAGAGACAAACAATCACACTCACATTCATTCTATGGGCAATTTAGAGTTACCAGTTAACCTTAGCATGTTTTTGGACTGTGGGAGGAAGCTGGATACCCGGAGAAAACCCAGAAATGCAAACTCAATGCAGTAAGATCCCGGCAAAGCCGGGATGCGAGCCACCAGAGCTCTTCTAACTGCAAGGTGAAAGTGCTAACCACGAAGCCACTGTGCAGCCTGATCTTGAAAATAATTTCTAAAATCCTGTAAATTTCTAAGAAGTGGGACTCTCAGTCAATTCTTTTTGTGAAAAAACCTGCTTCACTCCTCACAACACAACCACTGACTCTTTAGTCAATTAAAGAAATCTGTCACTAGTGCTATATTTAATTCAGAGCTGACCTGCTGCTTGGTGTTATTTTGTGCATTACTTCCTACTTCTCCGTTTATTGAATATAGAATGCCATGACAACTTGTCTGAAAATACAGACCAATCCTGCAATGCTAAACATAGATATTGTCATATGTTCCACACACGCTCACACTAATGCATTAACCATGTACTTTGAAAGAAAGTAATTCTTGAATATTTAATCTTAAAATAGCAGACAGATAAAAGCAATTCCACTGAAAAACCATCTTCAGGGACAAACTCCTGAGCGCATTTGGATGTTAAGGATTAAGTGTGAGTGAGTGTTAAAGAATGAGAGAATGTTTGCATTTGTGTGTGAGATGGCCATAGAAACATTGTTGCTGATAGGACAGGAGCAGGTAGAGTTCATGATTTCCTGTTCTCAGTTAAATACAAGTTTTTAGGATATATATTTATATTATTTTATGACTGTTGTTACACTACATTTTTGAAACATTTGCAGTTTTTCAGAAGTTTTTCTGTAGGTCAGCATACTTTTATTGAGAACATAAAACAGGTTTCCAACTGTTAAGCTAATTATTAGCGCACTTCTAACTCTCACAGCGATCGCATCTGCATCTAACAATAAATTCAAGTTTGGCTTTCATCACAAGAAGTCAGCTAATGGTGGAAGGTAAAAAGGCTTCCTGAGGTTCAATAATGAGAAAATAATGAGAATGCATTTTTGCTTTTAACACTTTTTCTAAAGCTAATGAAACTAATTTAGGCGGAAGAAAGTTTTTGATAATCAGAAAACAAAACAAAAAACACCCAATTCTGATTCTTGTCGGTTACAAAAAATGCATGACACAGCAGTGCATGTAGTCTAGAATTTCCTTCGGGATTAATAAAGTGTCTGTCTGTCTGTCACGGTGATGTTTTGTTGCATTAAAAACTACAGCTGTCCATCCATTCATTCTCTTAGTCCATTTGTTTTCCATTTGTTTTCTATTAGTCCAGTAAAAATCTTTCCCACTTTCAGTGCTCTGAAAGTGGGAAAGTATTCACACACCTGCAGTGTAATTACACATCTGCTTATGAGTGCAACATGGTTGAACACATATGCAGGCGTGTGCATTGGTTTGAGCAGTTACCTCCTGCTTTTCCACTGATTAGTCCATCAGGTAGTCAATGACTGAGCTAAGATACAACAGTAGGGAGGCTTCTGAGATGCTTAAATCTCATTCCCATAATCCTTTATTTAAGTTTCCCCTTGCTGTGTATGCATAGTATTTCATAGATATATGAAAATATATGTCTAAGTATTAGATATTTATACAGAATCAATCATAAATATGTATTTATAATTCATGATATTATTCTGTTTTATATACATGACTAGTATAACTCTTTTTTAAGCTATAAATATCCTCACACACGTATGTACACTACAGACAACCAACAAATACCCTCCTGTTGGTCCCTGTACTTCAAACCAATGTAATGAGACCTTACAGGCTGTAATGCAGAATCATACTCAAGTCAGCCACCGCCATATCAGGTGAAATTAGCCTTTCCTTTCATGTATGCAGTCCTGGTTTATCCATTCTCTGTCAAAACAAGGCTCAAAGGGTTGTTCCATACTCCTTCATTAGACAACTGTACACACACGTATGCACGCGCACACACACACACACACACATTACTTTTTACTGCTGCAGGGAGCTTGATTATAGCCATTACCAGTGTGACAGCAGTGCCACAGTTAATGATATCTGTGTTATATACAGAGGAGGGCTTTGTAGTGAGTTATTAATACTAAGATGCCATGTCTTTTATGGGCTTATCAATAAAGGCTGTTCCGCCAGTCGATACAGCTGCTTCACACCAATGACTATTCATCCACAACGCAAATCGACCCAGCATGAAATGTGTGCGTGTGTGTGTGTGTGGGTGTGTGTATATGTGTGTAGCAGACTTTAAAAGCCATGTGGGTGAGTACTGTGTTTCACAGCACTTCACAATATGCCCATTCTTTAAAAACTCACACAGTGGCCCAGTGGAATGGATGATGTTGCGTCAGTTTCTTCCCCATCTCAAAAAAAATCATCTGCTGATAAATATCTCTGAATTATGAATCTAATTGTGATGTTAATTTGATTTTCTGGCTCGAACAATTATCTGTTTGCCCCGCTCCCTTATCACATGCTGGAAGAGACCTGACATAACGCTCACATTAGCATTGATGTGTAATTTCCAGCAAGCACTGAGTCATCTAATAAAGTCACACAACAAACAAACAAAACCGTTTTATGATAAATAGTCTGTGTAAAAGGTGCTCTGTGGATTACTGTTCTTTCTTTGTGTTACTGTCCTTATTGTTGCTGTTGGGAATGGCTCTGATCACACAGCAGATCATTGTTCTTATAGCAAATAATAATAATAATAATAATAATAATAATAATAATAATAATAATAATAATAATAATAATAATAATAATAATAATAATAATAATAATAATAAAGAAAAGAAAATGAGAGTATTACAGCACATGACTATATTTTACCCAGAATGTCCATCGTACCCGCTTGTTTTGCAGACTGATGCTGTGGCATACAGACTGTGATAATAATAATTCTGATAATAATAGTAGCAATTAAGACTGTGTCACATTTGAGAACTATAGCTGCAAATGAAGAGCACCAACAGATCTGCAGCAGAGTGCCAGAAAGAAGGACTGAAATGTATAAATGTGAGAACAGATGAATGAAAGTCAAATAGGTGAGCAGCTTAAAGATAAGTGAATATGACAGCAGGTGGAAAGATATAAGAGGGGACGGTGCATCCTTTAACTAAGAAAGAAAGTAGTAAATAGCAAATGAAGGAAGAGGACTGATTAAAAACAGAATGACCATAAACTAAGAGAGAGGATGGAAGAAAGAAGTAGAAGAAAAAAATCTAAAAGACAATGAAATCCTGACGTGGCTGCCACTGTGGCAGCTATCATGGATTAAATAGGCTGAACTGTTGAAACACAAGGGATTCATTGCCATTCTCAGAAGTAAACCAGAACCTCAAATTGTCAGAAGTGTCTCTCTCTACTCTCTACTCTCTGTGTCCAGTTTCTGTCATAAAATGATGTTACCTGGTAAGTGTAACTACGCATACTTGGACGGTATTTTTATATTCTTAAAAGCTACACTCCATGAAGAATCTGTGTGGTAGCATATTCAGGGTGTGACCGCATATTAGATGTTTTCGAACTCTGACTCCCCAGTGTGGGGAGTGAGAGGCATGAGATGTTCTGGAGACAACAGAAAGTTAGGTGCAGTAGTTTAATTCACTGATCAACACAGTAGTTCACAGCCAGCGGAGGCAGTTAATGTGTAGTACTTTAAATCCCTTAGTGGCTGATTGCTGCATAAAAACTGTACTTCTCCTCTGAGTTATAACTCTGTCAAAATCTTAACACACTGACATGAGACACATATTTTTGAATTTAGAGGGACTTTTGTTTTCTGAGTATATCAGATGATTCATATAATTCCATCCCAAAAAGGATCCCCATGGCCAAATATGAATGTCACAGGGAATGCAATACAGACATACAATACATACATTGTTCAAGTGCAAGTGAAAGCAGCATTAGTTGATGTAACAGCTACGTACCAGAAACAGTCTGAGCATCAGGTTCATTTCACATTTCACTACTAATATTATCAAGTCAAGTCACTGTTATACAGCACAATTAAAACAATAGCCGTTAAAATGCTTTACAGTAAAAAAAAGATCATAATCCTTGAGAGTGCAAAAGACACCGTTAGCACGCAGACCTCTCCAAAATCACAAAACACCTTGTATGTATATCTAATTTTGCTTCATTCACTTTGCTCTTCAGTTTCACATCTATTACAAATTACAATGTCCATGAATGCAACACCAATAGAATAATAAACAGTCTGTAATAGCTTAGATTAATAAGACTCAGAAATATAATCTGTGCTTTGATTAAATGTGAACAGGAGCTGAAATTTAGTTTGTTGCCTCCAGCTGGAAACAGCTGGAGTCCATCCTCTGGGTTTATTAAATATCTACAACATCATGTAGCGACAGGATCCATATGAGCATCAGTTGTAAATTACCCCTGGCTGAAGACAGACTTGATGAGGATCTGACGATAAATGACATTGTGTACTATGTTCTGCTTCAGACAAGTGAGCTGTCAAACACAGTCACAGTTTTTCAGTTATATTCACATTATTTGTTACACAGTTGAGTCCTGATCTCCATTACAGGTGTTGAGATATCATTTAATTGGAGAAGTCTGATCCTTTTACTGAAGTCAAAATATTTTTCTTCGTCTTTCTTACTGATTGTAAATGTCAGACACCTGAAATATGAAAATGTTAACTGCACAAGTATCAGTCTCTGCACATCACATAATTGTAACATTATCTGTAAAATAAGAAATCAAAATATGTCAGTATGTAATCCCTTGGCCTAATTTTCGACTGGTCTATATTGTACAAGAGCATAATAGAATCCTGAAAACCAGTTATGGATATATGTTTTGTTGTGGCATCTAATGATTTTCATCTCTCTGACATGTTTCTGGGGTCACAACTATTGAAGTAATACAGTCATCAGTACACTCATGGATACATTGCAAACAAGAACATCTTTATGCTTTATACAGGGGGCCCCAGTGACAGAGTCACAGCTGATATTTGTACGGAGTACTAAAGTTTCTACACATATTACGTGTATCTATTATTTGGCAAAACACCAGGAGCACTAATTTAGTCTAAAAAGACATATTTATGCTGCTTTCTTGCTCTCTGTACTCTGTATACCCTGGGCCTCACTGCTGTCCATAATAAATCAGTGCTTTATTTTTTTTAATTTGATTTTTTTTTTCTTGTTCACCTTGCCCATGAAAGTCTCTGTTCATGCTTTTCACCTTTAAGCACTTCTGGCAAATAATTTTCTTTACAGCCTTGTAAAATAAGGCCGTTGGTGGGTATACAACCATCGCAGAGCCTGCCGGAGAAATAAGTCATTTTGTGATCACAGATTAGGTTCACTTATTCATTGCTATAACAAATTGTCAACTAGCTCCTAAATTAATTGGTAGGGGGGAAAGCTGCTGCTCAAGTCCTTGAAAAAGACGAGGAAAACTAACTCTCTCTGCTTTTTAGTCTTTTAGTGGATCTTGCTGTAGAAGTAGTCTGAGAAGTTTTAACGGATGTTTTGATTTATTTTCAGTTCAGCCTCAAAGTCACCGTGAGGATTTATTGTGCTTTTTAAATGCTGCAAGTCCAAGTAAACTACAACTGCTGTCCTCCACAAATGCACGAGGTACAGACGTCTCTCTCAAGCCTGCAGGGTGTGTGTTGGAGTGTGATACTCTATAGAAAGGTGTTTAATGAAATGTCGAGTTCAAACCTATTTTTCAAGGACAAGGTCTCAAATCCAAGACACATATATGCCTTATTTCCCTCCTACACCATCTAATTTACGCTCCCTATCTGTATATGTTGAATATTGTATCATACAAGATAAGACTGTTTCCTGCATTTCCCCCTGTGCCTATTGTGTATTGTACAGTATGTGTGCGTGTTTGTGTTTACACGTGTAAGTTCATATAGGAAGCTTATGTTCATAGAAATATCTCTGCTAATTAATAAAGTCGAAGACCTTAACATCTCAGATGGGATTTCTGCTGAGCTCATTCACTCTCATTCAATTTTCCCCTCCCAGCACAGAGGAAGAGACAAGGGAGGAGAAGACGAAGTATAGGAGAGGGAGTGAGGGGAAACAAACAGGAGTCAGGAGAGGACAGTGAGGAAAATGGAAGGAGTAAAATAAGAAGAGAGAGGAGATTACTTACATATGTATAAGCATATTCCTAGGTGCTTGGTTAAATTGTCCTGACTTTCATGCCACTAAAGCAAACTGAATTGACAAGAGGAAAACAGCAATGCAGGGAAAAGTAGGGAAGATAAATAAGACAGAAGCAAAAATGGAAGAGTTGAATGACAGGGAAAAAGAAACAATGTTATACTCTCCCAGTGATGCTGAGAAAGAAAGCAGAGGGAGTGAATAAGAGCCAGAAGAGAAAATCCATTTTTAGTCAGGTTAGTGATGCTTGTCAATCCAAGAGGAGAGGGAAGATAGAAAAAGGAGGTCCAATGAAACTGTGAATATGTTTCACACAACACTTTGCATGTTGTTTTGTTAGAAACTCAACCACCTATAAATGTTTGTTGTGCCGTACAATCACCCTAAACATGACTCCACACGGAGGCAGAGCTGCTGCATTGCAGAATTCAGCTCTCCCAGTACTTGTAAGGAATGCTGTTTATTCTCTTGAAATACTGAAAACAGTTTGGAAATGTGCAGTGGAAGTGCTATCTCCAGTTCAACTTGTCAGGCTGATCACTGCCTTAGATGGAGATGAAGATAGAAAGAGGAAAAAATGTTAAGCTGACTTCAGCTGGAGCTTCAAACAGACTCCAGAACTGCTCAGTGTGTGGAAACCAGGTTCCAAACTATGAAACGAGGAAAACTTCAATTACGTCGGGATTCCGGGGAAGATCAGTGCATGAAAGAGACAGCGGAACGACTGCAGCTGTGCCTGTTTGTGTGGCTTTTTGTGTGCATCCATGTGCGTAGACGTTCAGGTGTTTGTGTGTACGGCACGGCATCTTTCCGTGTGTTTTCAAATGTGTCGACATGCTTGTGTCTGTGTATCTGGCTGCAGGTGGAGGGTTTTCTGTGTCTGTGTGTGTTTGTGTGCTCTGAGTGTCACACAGTACTGGCCATCCGAAGCTCTGTATCTATATAGTTGTTAGCAGTTAACATGGCAGAAATGTCATTGAGCTTTCAGAGCACCTCACTGCACAGAACAGACAGCCCCGAGCACAGATTTTTCCCGAGCAGCCTGGCACTGCTCACACAAAAACACACACACAGATACATGTGCACACAGATGACACTGTACAACCCCCGTTGTTGCTACTTTCTTTAAAAATAAAAACACTACAACAGTTTTCTTCTGAAGTGAGTGATGCTACAATCAAACACTCACATCCATCCAGGTGACAAACATTAATGTATGTACATCAGCACAAGGTCAAATCAACGACTTTTCTTACTTGCTAAAGCTTTGCACTCAGTTATAGGTAGGAAATGCTTTGATACATGTGGAAAAAACTTTACTAACTAAACACCTGTAATGATGGAAAGACTAAATTAATAGGTTTGGATTAATATTGTCTATGTGCATCAACAAATATACTGCTTTAGATATGAGTAGATTCATTTTAAAATTCATTGAGGTTTCATGATTGTTAAAACTGATTGGGGATAATTTTTCTGGGGACTAAAAATTTTAAAAGTCTGTCCTTAAATGTGTTTTGAGTGATTAGTTTAAATTAAGAGAAATTATTCTGCTGACTCTAATTTTATCATTTTTTTTCTTTTCTTTTGTACTCTTTACTGAACATTTCTTGGTAGACCTGTGCTTTTGGTACAGCGTGAAGCTTCACACCAGTTCGGACATCCACTGTCTTTATATTTTGTTACACAAACATGATAGAAACATCTTAAGTAGATCCTGAGTATGAAGTGTATTAAACATAAAACAATAACAAAGAGACAAAAACATTTTTTGCCACTGATGAACCTCTTTTCTAGATGTAAGGTGACACCTACTAAACCCAAACTAGTCAGCACAGTAATCAACAGTCAGTTACATGCAAAGTGGTTGTGGTGCAAAGCTAATGTCCACTGAACAGCAGTTGAACACAATTAGACAAATTTTGCATCCGCGGCATCTTTGGGGGAGTTTCTCATTCCAAGATAACAACAACCAAAGACTTTAA
The DNA here is from genome assembly GCF_022539595.1 of Amphiprion ocellaris. Classification (NCBI taxonomy): domain Eukaryota; kingdom Metazoa; phylum Chordata; class Actinopteri; family Pomacentridae; genus Amphiprion; species Amphiprion ocellaris. The sequence goes on from NC_072772.1 coordinate 9,671,801, forward strand.
GGGCATCCGTCTGCTTTTAGAAGTTGCAGCACCTCTCCCTGACAACCCTGTCTCCCAAAAGTGATGTTCTTATACAACTGAATAGCATTCTCAATTAGATTCAGAAAGAGCTATGTTTCTTCTAAGGTCACAATATAAAGTTATGGGAAACATTTTTTCTTTCAAAGAGCCACAGATCCCATGTTGCAAGGTTGGAGGAGGGATGGTGGCAAGTGTGTTGCACGACTTTCCCTCAGGAGACTTAAGTTTTGTTTTCACTCAGTGTTTGGTTAAGTTTTTAAAAATATCATTGTTTGGGTTAAAATACAACCTTTTCACAACATTTTATGGATTGTCAAGGTGACAAGTCCCACCATTTCTAACGTATGATTGCTTGACTGAAAAAGATTTGACAGCTGCAGATACAATAAATGTTGAAAAATTGAAATGCCGATACATCACAGCTAAAAGTAATCTGGGAAAATATGTTTTCTTCAGACTGTAAATCAGAACACAGTTTGGTTGTATAGGAATATCATTTTTAGAAAACAGGGCTCTCTATCTGTTTCTGCTGCTATAACCACAGTAAACTGACTGATCATGTTTCCCATGTACTTGCTGGTTTGGAAAACTAAGGCAGCCATAGAGTATTCACAGTGTGATCAGCTTTACTTTAAAATGTTTCATTTGCTTACTATCATCCTGACCTTTTGGTATTTTGTTAATGCACACGGTGGTAACCACACACAGTCATTCAGACACTGTGGATGGGAACAGCTCAGAGTACTGAATGATATTTAAATTTCTATGAGTTCATGCAAAATGGGCAATTAGAGAAATGTAGCATGGGTATTAGAATAGGAAAAAGAGTGGGCATCTAATTGGGCCATCAAGCAAGCACATTCCCTCACAGATGTTTAACTGAATGAAATAAATGTATCAGTGCAGTAGATGTTTGAGCAGAACTGCATGTTGAAAACTGACGTCCTCATTACTGACATCAAGTGTTTGGACATTTTTTCTGTAAAATGAACCAGATTAATCATGATCATCACACTGTGGGTATGTAATGAAACTGTATTTCTACTGTTCCATGGCAACTCACAGAAAAACATCTCTCTGTACCCAACAGCTTCAGCCTGTCTCGTATGTGTGGAGGAGAATCAGGCAGTTTGCAATGCAACACAGATTGTTCCACAAATGCTGCAGTCAAATGTGTATTCAGCCTCCAGGAGCATATACCCCAGACATTTGAATTTGCTACAACTCTAGAATATAGATTACATCAAAGTGCCTTTGTTTATTTCCCACCATTTCTGTCGATGAGCTTATTTTGAAGAATGACTGCAGCAGGAAATACATGTGTAACATCTGGCCAGTCGTCTGAACAGTGGTCTGCTTACAGACAGAAGGATAATAATCTGTCAGCACAGTCTCTATCATGAACCAAGTGTTTGTACTTTTGACCCAAATGTGAATCATCTCAACAGTAGACTAGCTACTTCTTTCTTTCCTCTGCAGGATTTAAAGATTCAACTTTTTAAAACGATTTGATTTGCTCCATTTTCTCTCCGCCTCTGTGATGAGACAGATACCTTTTATTTTATTCTCCAACCACCTTGAACTTCAGCATTCTCCATTAACCTCCTCCTCAGGTTCCCCGGCTCATCTTTCATTTATCTCTCCCTTTCTTTAACTCTCCATTACCTCGTTCACACCTCCCACTATTTTGCAACTTTCCCTTTATTCTCAGCAATGTCATTTCCTCTTCTTTTTGGCCACAACAGCATGTCTCTTATTAATCGTTTAGTCTTATCTGCTGCTCTGTGATTGTGAGGATAGTCGCTTCATGTCACAGCTCCCTGCTGCAGCTACGGCTGGCAATCGTTTCTGTCGTGTATAAGCACAGAATTTAATTAAACCAACATTACTGCAATGAAAATTACTATATGCAGCATGAGTGACATTATTTCCAGAATAAATTTAATTTCCTTCCACCTCTTCACCCTTATAACCCTCGTCTTTGTGACTTGATCCCCTGTTTAACAAGGTGCTACCCTATGTCAAACTGTCATCATTGTAGCTGTAATACTCCCGCCTGCACCTCTTTTACTTTCATGTTAAGTATTAGCTGGTGACTTTATGAGTAAAACAGCTGAATTTAATTCATTTTGTTGAGGTGAGACCACATAAACAAAAGGCTGCAAGCATTTTTGCTCCTGGAATATTTATGCATGATGAAAAAAGCATGAAAAAAAAATGAGAACACAAGATTAATTAACCCTCAGACTTCAGCTCCTGCTAGAAAACATATGCTTTCAGTATAACATAATGTGAGACCCCAAATAAAACAATAAAAGAACTCCCAAAGCACAAGCATTTCTGTGCAACCGCTGGTTGTTTACACACCGTGCTTTCTTTTTCATCGACCTCAAACTTAGCCGAGGTGTCTCCTGATGGCATTAACATCAAGCGACGGCATTAACATCAGGAGGCAGAGCTATAAAATGGCTTTTCATCTCTCATTTTTTCCCTCTCTTGCTCTTTACCCTTGCTTCTTATTGTTTTGATCTTCACATTCAGGAGTTTTGTCACCCACACTGTTTGATGTCTCTTGCCTCATCCTCTTTTTGTCAGTGTTCCACTCACTGAAAATGAAATCCTCTGTCACTCCCTTTTCTGCCTTTTGCATTGGTATCTACAATCCTGCACTATCCTTGCTATTTTTATTCACTGTATTTGTATTTTTTACTTTGTAAATTAAATCATTTTTGCCACTCTTGTTGTTACATTATTAGTGATTAGTTTAGCTGATTTTGTATTAATAGCAAAAACATGTTTATGCTTTATGATGTTTCTCAAGTGTCATCATTGCATGCAGGCCATCTTCCTCACTCCTCCTTCATAAATGTCAGTCACTCTCTCATCTTTAGAACCCTCTATCTGCTCTGTCCCTTCTTTAGCTCTTTCTATTGCAGTAGCTCTTTTTAAAACCTCCTTTTCACTCACTCTATCAGTCTCCCTCTCTCTCTCTAAGATGTTAACCCTGAGGGCCTCGAGGACTGCAGCATGATGGCCATATAGCAGTGTGGAACATGTACATACAATGCACACGCTTTAACGCACACACTCATGCCTGTATGCATGTCCAATTCTCCAAGTGCATCCCTTCACACAAATAACGCAAGAACTCATTCATTAATGGGGAAAAAAATAGGCTGTCCTGAGATACGGAATGCAGAGACACACTCTAACACAGATTTGCTCACGCAAGAGTGTAGAGGACACCCTTAGAGCAAATTGAATAGACATCTGCGGTGTAACGTAAGCAGCTAGAATGCACTTAGTAGAACACAAACCATCATCACTGAACAACTACTCACAAAGCCATACAGTGCAAACTGTGCTACCAGTGGCTTAAGATATTTACAGCTGAGTCAAATGTGATTCAGAGGATCGGAAGTGCAATAAACCTTTTTTGCTTCATGTTTTAGTGTAAAACTAACCCAAGTTGTTTCAACCAGTGTCTCAAAACAATATGCTAATGTTGAGGTGGCAAAGCCCTCTAGTGGTTGTGGTTATTGTGACAGGAGCAAGGCAATGATCTAGTGGTGGGAATGGGTAGAAAACCACCAGAAAGGGGCTGTTTGATCCAGCAACACAACAGTAATCTAAAAATTCTGCACAATAACGCCAGGTCATAACAACTTGCTTTTTCTGGGTGAAGTTAGCTGAGTATTGCTTCAGTCATACTGGCCACACTGGTTTATAGTTTATAACTTGGGTATTTATTTTGCGTGTGTGTAAAGCAACAAAGCCAGAGTGTGGAGGAGTTCAGGGTGGATTAATGGGTCAACAAAACATCAGACACAATGTTTTTTTGCCCCATTTCAAACAATCTTTTGTTGACCACTCACCTCGATGACCCAAACCTCAGCAACACCATCACATTAACCTGAAGCACAATGTTTCCTTAGCATCAACTAAGTCCTTATATCGACTTGAACCACAGTCATTTCCAAAACCTGACCAAACCTTAACCACTGTCTTGCTACATCATAACACAGATTCAAACGGGGGGATTTCTAACTGCTTTGGAAGGCACAGACACAGAATCTAGTGCTGCTGATCACATCAGAAAACACTTTTATGTGTCATTCTGGAGGCCATGAATAAACAAGGAACTGTGCCGTTTAATTTGGAGGACTTTTGCAGTAGTATAGTATTCAGTTTTTGATGAGGCTTTGCAAGGGACATTCAAAAAGGCCTTTGTGGTTCTGTTGAACTGGAATGCATTTTCTGGCGCTTTATGCATTCTCAGTTGCTGGATATGTTTTTTTTTTCCCTCTTTACTAATTGCTCCATAAACCACCTGCATATGTCTTTCTCTCAACATCCTCCTGCCCCTCATTTTCAGCCTCTTTCCTCTACCCTAGTGTCAGTTTTCTACCTTTCACTCTATTTATGATTCTTTTGTGTCTCACACTAATTTCCTCCCTCTACGTCAGTCTCCCTCTCTTTCTCTCACTCAGAGCAAGTTGACAGAGAGCTAACATACATGTACCATCACATGTTGTTTGTGTCCCTGCAACTATTTTCTCATGCTGCTGCCTTTTTATTCTCTCAATCACCCCTCAGACTCGCTGACAAATTTGTGACAGCCGGAATAGATTGGAAAAAACCTTCTTATCTCCTTGTTTCTGGTCACTGCTGCATTTCTTTGTGCTCAATCATCATGTGAACTCACTCTGTGTTATTCCTTTCCTTGCTCTTTTCACAGATCCTTGCGCTTTGCACTTTGGTCAGTTATAGCAGTTGTGTTTACTACACTAAGGAAATGTCAGTTTGTGATCACATTGGACTAGCAAGAACGGATGCAGGGCTTTTTTTTCCCTCTGAGACAGATCACATACTGCCAAAGAGCCACTCACTGCAACAACCTATAACAATGTGAAATTTAAAAAGGAGAATTCAAAGTCATTGAACTCATTGCTGTAGGATGCAGACTATTAAAAATGGTAGGATGCAAGATGCTCAGTTTGCAAATGTCAAGTTGACTGTGTGATGTAGTCAAGAGGTACACTAGGTATACTGGGTATATTAAAAAATATGCATTTGTATTGATGTATATATAATATCTACAGGGATTCATATATAGAGCTAATGTAGAATGTCAACTGCCTCACAAAAACATTTACAATATGTGTACATTCAGAAGAACTACTTCTGGAGCATTGAATATCAATTTTGATTTTGATTCTGAGACCATTGTTCAAGAACAATGGCTAAATCCTGTCTTTAAACACATTTAACTAACCATCAAATAGCTCTGGGATTAAACTGTATACTCTAAATACCAAAAGAAGTAACTTTGACCGTTGTCTTACTGAAAAAAAAGTGTTGCATCCAACATTGTTTTGGTTTGTTGTTCTGTTGAGTAAACAGAAAATGTTTTAAAGTTTGTAAGGTCGTGGGCCAAAAGAGAACTTTTTGTGGTGACTTCCTCACTGTGCACTGAGGTTCACAATAAACCAGAAGAAGGAAAATATTACCCATTAGCTAATATAATGACTATAGTTACGTCTTTATGGCTTCACAGAGACTAAAAAGACATGTTTGCTATAACATTCCCCCTTTGTTCTACCTGACAGTTGCTGTTTTTTGCTTGTCTTATCTGTATTCCTGGTCATATTGCTGCAGATTTTTCCCTTTTGTGACCTCAGGTGTGTGATTACAGTTTCCATGAATGTTATTATTTTGGCATTTACTCCTATTTATTATTACTTGATATCAAAGAAGGAGGTATCTGTGTCTCTCACCTTATTTGTTTGACTTTTTCTCATTTTATTGCCGTCTCATTCTTCTTTCGTCTATCACCGCCGAGGACACAGAGTGGAATACACATTTCAGCCATTTTCTCTCTTCTCATTTCTCCTCTGTTCTACTATTCCCTCCACTCTGAGCTGAGGAACCACAATGCTTGTTATTAGCTTTCTCATACCATTTATCTCCCTTTCACCGCCACCATTACCTCCCCCTGCTTCCTGTCATCCACTCCTGGCTCCCCGTCTCTTCCCCTCCTCCCTCTTCTTCTCACACACCATTTGTCTTTTCAGTCTCTGTATTCTCCTTCTCTTGCAGACGGCAGGTAAGTTCAGCACCCCGAAACCACCCCGATACCTCCCTATCTCTATACGTTATGATATCTCCTAAATGCAGCAGCAGAACTGTTCCTGTTCTGGCAGAAAACCATTTGACCATGGAGGCATTGTCATTCAAATTAACATTGTTGAAGAGCAGATCAGAGGCATTGGTCGCCTCTTGAGATGTCGGGAAGCTACATGATTTTATCGATTCCAGGGGCATCAACTTTGATCAACCTTCACCTCATCACTTTGATTGTTTATTGATTTCTTTATGGCTTTCCTTCAGATAAATTGTTTGAAGGTGTATTTTATGTCATTTTTATTGAATTCATTTAATGTTAATACTTAATTCCATTTGGACAACACTTATAGTATTCTTCAACTATTACTTTATGCACGTAGTAAACCCCAAAAACCCCAGTAAAAATGGGAGAAACTACAGTAAGTGCAGCCTGATTCATTTTCTTCTTATCTAAAATGGATGAAAAGGCTTAAGGAAAGGGGAAGAAAGTACTCACCCACTGCAGAGACACTGCATTTGTTTCCCAAAAGCTGTGCCTCCAGCCTGGCGAGGTATTACTTCTCCCCAAATTGGCAGTATTTGCAGGTGGGAAACCAGTGAGGAATCATCTTTTGTTTCCTAGTCTTTTAAATCTGGTTATATCTTGTGTTATAAAGACATGTTGAGGCACAACGTTTTTTGAGATAAAAATATATATAGTGGAGATAGAAGATGATTACAGTTGCAACCAAATCTTTTTTGGCTGTGTGTGCTGCACAGTAGGAGCCATGTGCCTTGGAGTGGCTTTTTTAAAATCAGAGTATCATGTTCCCCCTTCGCTGAGATAACAAGCAAGCTGAATTTAGAAACAAAGGGAAGTGAATTCTCAGCTTGCGTTGATTGCTGGTTGTGCTAAGCCACAAGCAGCTTGTGGACTTACTCGGCTGCTGTGAAAACAAGCAGCAACTCTGTGTGTTACAGCTCCGACAGACTGACTTTCAAACATTGCAGAAGCACCAGTTTCACTTGTTTTTTCCCCAACCTTGTTCCGAGCTCGTTTTTTCTGTGCTCCGAACACTGTGCTATAAAACTCAGAGTAATCACAAATTCTAACTGATTTGGTTCCTTGTTGTAAGCCTGATTTTTTAACTGTCTCTTGCACTGAAAATGTGAATGAGCTGCAGCCTTTGCCACTGCTGGTTTGGAAATTAGGAGTTTTAGCTAATTAAAAGTGTTAATGTCCATTTAGGTTCACAATATTTTCAATGTTTGTTAGGAATATAAACTTCATATTCAACATATTCAGTCAGTGTCAGACTATTTTTTTCAATGTTTTGTTAAATTTGCAATTAAGAATGCTGCGCAAATAAAAGAGATGTACACAAAAAAAATTGCATTTTCTTGAATCACAATTTTTGTCTAAATGAAGAACTTTCAAAATGGGTGCACCTAACTTCAGTGTTACAATGTTTTACTTACTTTCACAATTAACTTTGAACCATCCATCATCCATCCATTATCTACACACCGCTTAATCCTCATTAGGCTCGCGGGGAGGCTGGAGTCTATCCCAGCTGACTGAGGGCGAAGGCAGGGGACACCCTAGACAGGTCACCAGTCTATCACAGGGCTACATATAGAGACAAACAATCACACTCACATTCACACCTATGGTCAATTTAGAATCATCAAATAACCTCAACATGTCTTTGGATTGTGGGAGGAAGCCGGAGTACCCGGAGAAAACCCACACATACACAGGGAGAACATGCAAACGCAACACAGAAAGATCCCAGGCCCAGGCTGGGACATGGACCGGTGATGCTCTAGTTGTGAGGCGACAGTCCTAACCACTGACTCACTGTGCAGACATAACTTTGAACCATTCTAAGAAAATACATTGAAACATAAAATATAAAAAGGCTAACCTTATGGACCAGCTGTGACTATGCATATGTACCTTGATTTGTGTTTGAGTGCATGTGTGTGTGTGGGTGTGTGGGTGTGTGTGTGTGTTCACGTGTGTGCGTCTGAATGTATTTGTTGGATGTGCACATTCCTGTGGCTGCTCTCTCCCATGCCCTGAGGAATTTCCTGGAGTTCCCTGTTTCCTGATCACCTGTTAGCATCCTCCATCACATGCTCACGCATACAAACACACCGACATACAGAGACACATGAAAGCCTACAATATGGCAGACATCATGCACACGCACGCACGCACGCACGCACACACACACACACACACACACACACACGCACACACACACAGTCACGCAGCATGATGATCTATTATAAAAGGAACCCATCCCTTTCCTGATTAAAGGTGAGTGTGTAACTGTGTATATGTGTGTTCATGTTACATCCAGGAGGTCACACTCTGTCCTTGATGACGTCTGACCACCTTTCAAACAAAGAAAACTAAGAATAAAAGGGACACCAGAGTGAATAAGTCACTACAGAGAGTCTAACACGGCAAAGAGAAGTAGACTGCATGATAATGAACAGCACTGAATGGAATTAAATTGCATAAAAGATTGCTCCGCATTGGTAATCTAAATCTAAGCAGTGGCACAACTGTTACTGTTTAATTACGCTAATTTTACTTGCATTTATCTAATATTAATTAACATTTTTACAGTCCTAATGTCTGCCTGAATGCAGAATGAGGATCTGCTATATTAAGGACTTTAATCATGATTTAGGTTTTCATATACTGTGAAGTACATTCAATATCTATGTCCATTACACTGATTCTCATCACACAATTTCATAGTTAGAAGTTGTTAAATGATGGCTGTAAATAGAGCACATTTGAGGATGAGACAATGAGAAAGGTGTTGGCCAGGGATAGCAAAAGAAAAAGGCTACATGTGGAAGAGACAATAATTAATAAGGCGTAATGTAAAAATACCAGAAAAATAACCCCAAATATTAAAGTCACTTTCAAACATTGCACCCAGTTCTGGTATTCAGACAACAAGTTGGGTCTGAATGAGCACCGTGCTCCATTTTCTGTAAAAGTAGCGCTGGCAATCTTACCAGATCAGATTTAGTGGCATTTCTGCATCGCTTAGCACAAGTCTGAACTGAACAGTCAAATTAACAGAGACGCAAGACCGTACTTTGAGTTAAGTGAGGTGATTTGGGGAAGACCTCTTTCACATTTCAGCACCAGTATTGATCCAAAAACATCACAGAGAGTGCAAAAGACACATTTTGCTGCCGTCTATTAGGCTACAAATGGAAATTTCCATAGAAATAATAAAACAGCTCAGATTAATGATACTCATTAATAATGGATGTAAACTGTTTTTTTTTCATTTTAAATTTAAATTTAGTGTTTTGTTTTTAGTGCATCATAATGTATTATACATCACCTGAAAGACTGTCTGTAAATGACAAATATTGTGAGTGGGTCACGGTGGTGGGTTTGTCTGAATGATATTGTTAAGAACATTAATGCCAAAGTGACCCATGTCCCTGAAATGTTGTGTCTTTCATGTTTTGAAAGGGCTTTAGAAATGCTTTTTTTTTTTTAGAAATAGTGAAGCATACCAGTATCTAAATTAGGTGATGCATGTAAAGGCTGAACTTAAGGTAAAAGCAAAGCAAAACAGCTGGAGAGTGAAGGAGGTATAGAGGAAAAACCCGTGGACAGAAAAGACGGTGGTCAAACGAGAGGCAGATGTGTTTATGTCGGGTCCGAAGGTGATAAAAGAACTACTGCCTGACAGCAAGCTCTCCTTAAAGTTTAATGGAACAGCACTGATCCCCCACCAACAGCTTTAACAGCTGAGAAAAGCCTTGTGTGTCATTTGTGTCTTCTCCTGCCTCAGCATGTTTGTTCTGTTCTTTTTCCACTGCTCCATTACTGAGTGTGTATGTGTTTCCTGCTATTGTATTTCACTTCAGCTTCCACCAAGCACTAATTTGTCAGTATGACTGTGTGCCAGAGGAACCAGACTCTGTTAGGTGCCAACAGTTTCCATGATGGGGTCATGACTCTTTGTCACAGGTAATTCCAGCTTTGTTGTAAACAGGCAGGTGGTTGTATTTTTAAACCATACTGTACTTTAATTTCTGCATTTTTTTTTTTTTTAGCATTTTTATCATGACATTGCTGAATATATAATTTTTGGTTATTTTGTATAACTGTAAATAACTTTAATTGTTCTAAATGGTTCTTTGCAGTGATATCATAGGAGAACCATTTTTAGTTCCACAAGATGCTCTTTAAATTTAATTCCATTTTTTCAGTTCATAAACAGTGCTTCAAAGAAGAGGTTCATTAGGTTAAAATAGGTTCTTTCAGGAAGCATTGTCAGGATTGTTTTTTTGTGGACCCATCTGGTTCTATTTTCATAATAGGACTTGGATTAGGATTTCTGGGTTCCTTTCACTGTAATGAATTTTATATAATGGGTTCTGGACTGATACTCAGAGAGACCAACACAATAAAAGAAGCCAGTTTCGGATTTAGGGAACTGTGATGGGCATTTCTCGCTGTCTTCTGATGTTTCATAGACGGAATGATAAATTGATTAACTGAGAAAATAATCTGCAGGTTAATCAATAATGAAAACAATCATTAGTTGCAGCTTTAATTTTATGGTATTACCTGCCACCAAACCAAATTATTCCAGTGGGGAAAAAAGAACCTTTAGTGCCCTAAAGAACTACATGGAAATCCCCTTCAGTTGGTAGTTTGGAAGTTTGAAGAACCAGGAATCCTTCTGAGGAACCATTTAAGAACCGTTATTTTTCTGAAAGTAACTGCACAAAACAGGAGCAGAAATTATTTTTAAAAAATAGTGTTCCTGTTAATTTTACAAACCCATCTGTTGCTGTCACATACATAGTTCTACTTGAACATCTAATCACTGTCTACTTCTACTCAGGAACAGTTCAACTGAGAAAATGGCTTCATGCATTTTAAGGAAGAATTTCCTCAACAATGTACTCTATTCTCCTTCTTTTCAGGTATGGTGAAACCTCCGCTGGACATTTAAAATATGAATGGTTATGCGAGACACACAGTTTTAGAGCAGAAAGAGAGCTTCCTAATGGACTAAACTTGTTACTATTTGGATACAAGCGTATTTAGCCCTCATTTCCTTGGCTAATGCATCTAATATGTCATAATGAATCTTCTGGAAGAAAGATGGATCGAGCGAACGATGCAAGGTAAGGATGAGACTCTTGAGAACAAACTGCATGTGCCAGACGGGGAAAAATGTCCAAGGTGACAGGAGAAATGCTGTTCAGGGTAAAATGCTTCAGAAACATTCCTCCTATCCAGCAAGGCTAAATATAGGCTCATTAAAAATCTAAAGAGCTCATCGAGGGGTGGGGGGTGGGCTGTAAATGGGGAAAGAGTTTGTCAGAAACACAGGGATGGTGAGATTAGAGGGAGAGATGGACCGGTAAAAAAGATTTAAGAGGGGGTAGCAATGATGAGAGCTAGAAAGCAGTGTTAGATATGATGAAAAATTGAGGCACAGAGAATGAGCGGCAGGGCGTTTCTGTTTTGAACCAAACAGGAGAGAGGAACGTGTCACTTCCATCACATAGCAGCCACCAGCTTGCCCGCTTCTCCTCTTTATTCTCTGCTCTCATCCAGTATTCAATATCCTGCTCCTATTCGACCTGCAGAAATAGAAAAATGCCTTGTTCCTTGTCTAATTGAAAAGTGTGGCGGTGGAGTAGGGGTCCAGTTAAAAAAAGGGACAATGCAGATAGGGAAGAAATGAAACGCCTAATCAAAGGGTGAATCATTTTAATTTCAGTGTAAATTATAAACATTATACTGAAAACGTAGTTGAAATTACACAAGACTGAAAAGATGCAATGTGCACCTACAAAGACTCGCGGTGTTTTGAGACTGTCCTCATAAAATGTGGCCCCCGGTAATTTATCACCATGCATAGTCACTTTCATTGTAACAGCAGCCTCCAGTGACTTTAGTAATTATAACAGGAGCAAAGTAGGAAGTGAGGTTATAGAGCCACAGAGTTGTTTCCAGGTCATTTGGATGACTGACATGAGAAATGCATTTGATCTTAACACAAGGCAGTGTTGTTCATTTCACATTTCAAACCAGCAGTCACCTTCACTGTCAAGCTTATAAGATAAACCTTATAATTGCTGAAACCACATAGATGTGGGTGTAGTGATGTTTGCTATCTAAAGAGTTCTATATTTATTTAAAACACAAGAAGAAAATTCCATTGAATGAATTGAATGTGTGGCCACATGGCACATGCAAATGTTAGCACGACTGGTTACAGAGGAAGGTGTGCATTATTTGCATACATTTTCTGGAACATCTACTGTGTGGGAGCCAAAACAACTTATTATCCAAATTTGTTCCAGGTTTGTTTTGTTTTGTTTATATTCTCTCTTACAAACAAACATAAATAAAGACATGGCAATCATGACATCGACTGATAATAATGTATTTCAAAAATGTAAATAAAGAGAAATCTTGAAATAACGTGCTACGGCCAGTTTCTGTTAAAATATACCATCAAATAATCGTTAATAAATAGATTTTAAGTGTGGAAAAGTATTATGAATCTAGAGAACATATATATGTGCGAAGGTTTGTATGAGAGGTAACCAGGTGCGAGTTCATGTAGATTTCTTTATGGAATAGATGAAAGTACATTGGCATGAACCAAGGGATGACACCAAATGAGCTATGAAGAGAGAAATGAGAAACAGACAGAAACAGAGAGATTGGTCTTGAGAGGAAAGAGAGCAGAAGATGAGAGACAGCCTTTGAGGAGAGAGCAGCTGTTCAGTAGAACAGCCGAAGGACAAATTTCAGAATGCATGACAAGGGGAACCTCCAAGGCCTCGGTACATACACTAACACACACGCACACACACACACACACACACACACACACACGCACACACACGCGCACATCCTTAGATGATTCGTACCATGATGTGCACATGCATGTGGATGCACATATGTGCGTCTGTCTCTTTTTGCGTAGACAAACACACATATAGACACGCGTACACAGATTTTTCGCATAACCACATGATCACACAGAAACATACACATATGCATGAACGTCTCAGCTTGGACGGCTGCTGCAATAGTCTAACTGAGCTAGATGGAGCCAGTTAAAGTGTCCGTGCTCAGACTATTAATTATGTCATTCAGTGATACATAAACAGGCAAAAAAAAGTGGCATTTTGAGTGATACTGCAGCCACATGAAAAGACGACTGTCAGAAGCAGATCACAGCATTTGAACTGCTCCTAGAGAAATGTTCAATAATTTAAGCAAAATTAGTTTGATTTAAAATTGTGCTTAAGCAGACATTTCCTTTAGAAATGCATGAAAATAGACTGTGCATGGTCCACATGCTTTTTAAAAAAATAGTTATAGCTGGATATAGCTAATAACACCTCATATCAGTACTGTGTGCAAGTGTAATTGGTTGCACTCAGGGCAGAATTACTAACACTACAGTTCTTAGTACATTAAAATATGCAACCTTATCAATTCCCAGCACTGATGCACCAAACATTGATCTAAATTAATCAGTTTAATTAGTCATGATAAGTGAAATCACCCATGAGGTTAACAATAAAGGCAAAAGGCATATATCTGACATTGCCATAATGTTAACAACACCAGATTATAAAATGCATCATTGTCCTTTCTTTAAGGGTCTAGTGTTTGTGATGCAGAATGGTTCTCAGTTCTGCTCCAGCCTCTATTAACTGCCCCAGTTTCATCCATTCTTTCCTTCCTCCTTCTTTCACTCATTAAATCCCCTCTTACTTTCTGTCCCTCTTCATCTCAAGGGGCTGCGAGGGCAATTAGGTTATTTTATTGCTGCTCTAGTTTTACTGGCTGGGGAGCAACACTGTAAACACTAATTAACACACACAAGCATACACACACATACAGTTAGACACGTGTGAAGGTTTTGTTGAGTTGTCTGTCTGCTCTCTACTGTACACACACCTTCTGGAGTGCTACAAAGTGGCAATAAAGGTAGAATACAACAGTAAATATTTTTGAAAGTGTATTTACAGCACCATGGCACTAATCAAGTTATTGTACTGTAAATAAGTCGTGTACTGATAGTAAAATAATAATTTTAAAAAAACAAAATTTTGCATCTAAATGGTAACTGTATAAGTAGTTGCCTTATCTTTACATTTAAAATAGATGTTTGGGGGTTTTTTTGGAAACATTTTAAAATCAATCACAGGATTAAAATACAATATTTTTTGAATGACACATGACTATATTTCAGCATGTGCTATCCCTTTTCACTTACTCAATACAAAATATGCCTTTAATGTCTTTAAAAAGAGAGAGAGAGTGAGAATTCACGTAAAATAGGTGGTAATGAAAATGAAAAATATACGCTGCACCCACACACACCCACATGTTGTCGCTACACCGACCAGGCGCAACGCTAAAACCACTGACAGGTAAAGATCATTACACCAATCATCTCATTACAATGCAGTTTTTTCTTTTTTCTGTTTTTGTTTTTTTTTGCTGGAAAACCTGGCATTCATGTGGATGGTACTTTGACACATACCACCCACCTGAACATTTGAGCAAGCACACTCACCATGGCAACAGCCCTCAGTTATGGCAGCGGCCTTGTACAGCAGGATGATGCCCCCCACCACATTGTCAAAACTGCTTGGAAATGGCTTGAGGGACACAACAAACAGCCCAAGGCGTTGACCTGACCTCCAAACTCTGCAGACCCCGATCTGATTAGGCATTCACATAATGTGGCTGAACAAACAATATCTACAGAGGCCCCACCCCATAGTGCACAAGACCCAAAGGATCTGCTGCCAATGTCCTGACGGCAGAAGGACGCATGTAGAAGTCTCATGTCCATCGTCTGATGTGTCAGAATCACTTTGTGGGCAAACCAACACAATACTAGGCAAGAGGTTAAAGTGTTGTGACTGATTAGTGTATGCTGAGATATTTGCTACAGCTTAATATGGCCTGCTGGGCTTGAGCATCTGTATGTCATTGTATCTGTGTTAGAGCTAAATTGGCAAGTACTGTCTTCACCCACTTGGGCTTCTTGAATGACGACTGGTACAAAAATACATGCAATATATATGAACATGTGCGCAAGTGCAAGTCAGAGGCCTGTGGAGACACTTAGAGTGTGTGAGCCTGAAGACAGGCAATGGCAGAACATCCACCGTCCCCCTCAAAGAATAACAAGCACACAAAACCTTACACACAGATTCACAGCACAGGATTCAACAAAGAGAGACTCTGACGGCAGTTCTGCTCATAACTTTCCTCCACAGGGCTGTGTAACTGCACTAGAATGTGTGTGATGACTAATATCTGATAAAGCTTAAAAGAAAGCCTTGACTTTTTTTTTTCTTTGCTTTCCAAAGTGAACGCTGACCTTCCTGAGGAATGGAAGGCAAGAAGATTTGCATTAGCAGACTGAATGGCACTTGAGAAACTTCACATTCTGACTCTCCTCTAAAGGAAAACATGCTTCAGTACTTTCTAAAAATGAAGCATCCATGTGCGTTCATAGGAATATTCTGGTATAATTAGTGGCATTTGTACTGGAATATTAATGAGCTCTGTGTCTTTATGATGGATAACATATCTCAAGGTTGATAACTTGAAATTATAAAATTTAAATATTTGCGTGTGCTGGAGTGTCTATGTGCATTCAAAAGAGCAGGCTGAAGGTAAGTGGTTCATAGGGACAGTGCTGTGGCTGATGAAGAGATGGAGGTGAAGAGACACACCGAGTGTTTGTTGTGTCTTTGTAGTTAACTGTAGCTTAATGAGCTTCTTAGATTAACCTTTCTCTGCTGCCGGTTCCTCTGTTGAAAAAAATCTGTTTTTTCAAAGCAGACTGCAGTATAATTACATTTTTTGCAGGTTGTGATAAGACACTTGCAGCACTTGGTTAAGGAAAGATCAAGGAAAGACTGTGGTGTGGTTTAAAACAAAACAAAAAAAAAAAAACACATTAAGCATGGCTCCAGCAAAAACTATTTGATTTTACATTTAATGATCTTCCTGATTCTAACCAAAGTACTTTCCAAGCTGGCAGGGAACATTCCCACAATATAAGAAGACATTTCCAATAAGTTCTAATAAATGTTTTAAGAAAATGTTCAAAGAGCATTGCAAGAAAAAGAATCATAACCAAAGAGGAATGTTCTCAAACTAACACTTAGAAAAATCTTTCCCTGATGTTATCAAGGCCTCAGATGACATAAGTTGTTTTTTTATACAGAACAGTTTATTAAATTCCTGTCATGTAATATACTGATGGTAGAACATTAGCCTTTTGCGAGGAAAAACATTATAGAACGTTGAGATCTCAGATGATAGGATGTTCTGTCATTCCTGTAATGTCATATATTGACAAAGGTGGATTTATAAAACCTCCCCAAAATGTTCCACAGTGTTATATAACAACAAAGGAAGAACATTCTCGATGTAACATTCACTTTTCTAAAATGGGGCATAACTGTCTGGCCATGTTATCACCATATGTTTATAGAACATCTTTAGCTTTCCTATCTTTAAGAAGAACATTCTAGGAACTAAAATGAAACTTCCAGGTGAAAACATTACCGGAACTTTCTGAGAACATTTTTGGAACAAACATTTCTAGCCAGGTTTGTTGCTTAAATCGAATGACACAGGACTCTGGATGTGAGCCTCAGTCTTTGGTATGAAAGTTGATAGCTTTGTAAGCCCATAATCTGCCCCAATGACCCTCTGCTAATGCACTTCAAAAACAGGGTTTAATTTAAATGTGTTGTGAATAGATACATATAACATTGAGACAGACATAATTTAAAGACTTTTCAGTATAAGTAAAGTTGTCAGCTTTCTCCATCAGTGAGACAAACTGAAAGTCTTCTACAGCTGTCTGGATGAACATTTCTTGCTGGGCTGCCTCTGGCTCATCTAACAGTTTTCAAATCAATGTCCCTGATGCCTTGGATAATCCACTGACTTGACTGGAACTCCGCTCTACAGATGAAATAGACACCGATCTAATGAATAACAGATTTTTCTTTTTTTGTTGCTGTGAAAACCAAAAACAAAGTTTGATTCAACTCATTTACTCAGTGTGACAGCAGAAATTGATAAAATTGATTTCTGCAATAAAGTCTGCACAGCTAGATGCCAGTAATGCCAAATAAGAAAATGTGGTTTTGGTAATTTTGATGGACTAAACCCTTAAATCTCATAAACTAAACTTGGAGGTTACCACTTTCAAGAGAGAAGATTTATGAGAAAGGCTGTTTTATTGTGCTATTATTAAGTTAAATGGCGTACTTGCTGAGCCGTCAAGATTGTAGGTATTTGGTCAAACACATTTTTTTGTTCTTACGGCTCTCAACATATTTACTTTGAAACAAAGTAATGGATTCTGCATTAAAGTGTCAAGTCTCAGCTGTAATTTGTGTAGGCTTACATCTATACACAAAAGACTGAGTGGGAGCTCTTTTAGAAAGAAATGTCCAAAGTTTAAGGACTGAAAAGTAATTCAGAATGCACATTTGAAGTAGAAAAATTCAGCATATGTAATTTTTTTTTGGAAAAATCCTTTAGGGTCAGAGACTGGCTAAAGTCTTTGATCCACAGACATCACCAGATACTGCATCATCCCAGGTTTTCAGTGAAGCCACTCACTTGTTTTAGGGTCTGTTTGCTTTTAGCCCATGTCAGATGCTGACACTTTTCTGGTCATTCCACCTCTTCACCCTGAAAAACCTTTTATTGGTGGGAAGTTCCACTGGAGGCCAAACATGCCCAAGTCACAATGGAACCACCACCATCCACCATGTCTGGTAGATCAGGTGATATGCTTTGAGTCTTTATTTCTTCACATTTTTCTTGTTCCATCACTTTCACAGCAGTTGATTTTTGTTTTGTCAGTCCATTATAGGGAGAATTCTCTGAGATTATACAATCTTTCCTTAGTCATTGACAGTAAACATGCACACCTGCATCGTGAAGAGCATTTTTACTTGCTGTGTGTAGTCCTAAAAGAGTTTTCCTCAGTTTTCAAAATATTGTCTTGTCATCCAGAATGATTTTATGTTCCTTGATCCTTGTAACTTCTAGTTATCATGTGCCCACCTTGCTTTTCATCACTTTTTTGTTACTTGCATTGCCACCTGTATTGAGTGACACAGTCTAAATGGGAAATCTCAACTCTCAAGTCAGAGCTACATGTGGGCTGTATTTTGCATGAACTCACTTTGAAAAAAAGGCCACATGCCCAATAACTTTTGAAGTTACCTTAAAAAGGTCTAAAATTTCACACACAGTTCTGTTAATACTGATATAAACCTGCTCAAATTAAAGCAGAGACATGACACTTTAATGTTAATTTAAGTTAATACATAATATATTTTCTTTTAAAATGAGTCTGCTAAAGCAAAGAGTCTGACAAGATAAAATGTGTGATCCTCAAAACACTTGTCGAGACTGTATATTTGTCTATTAGTATGCATGTGTCAAGATGTGTTCCAGACATCCTGACATGTTTTTTTTTTCCTCTGTAAATTGAATCACATACTGAAAAATGAGATGAATGGAGTCACTTGGAATACTATGTTGCCATTCTCTTCAGAATTTGTACCCTGGCCTTTGGTAAACAATTTGCAGTTTATTTTGACAGCACAATTATATACATGTAATACCCAACTGTGCTCACCAAAGGGACACATCATTTGAATAAGTGCAAATGTACGACACCCACAAATGCAGAGAGTGGCCTGCTCCTCTATGATACGCTGCAGCAGACTTCAAGGCTGTAACAAAGATGCAAGAAGAGAACAGCCCTGAAGAGAATTACTTGTGTTTGAGTAGCTGGAATTAATATCTAGGTCTGTCTGTCTGTGTGTGCTTTTGTGTGCTTGTGTGTGTCTGTGTGTGTGTGTGGAATCAGGGTTGTTCTGCCCCTGCTTTGGTAATAGTTTCTCTTTATCTTGGCTTCAAAGGCACATGCATGCAAACACCCAGGCATCGACACAAACACAACATTCAAATCCCACCACAAGTGCACATGCATACATGTATACCTGCATGCTCACTACTCACACAAGTATATGGATTCACTGTTAGTGACCACCAACACCTTCATGCCAGCAGCCACACAGACACTTTCTCTCTGACTTGAAGTAACATCACTAAGTTACTCTGTAGGACGGATTAATCAGCTGTGAGTCAACTAAGAGAGCAGAGAGGCAATCTTAACATGTCACTGCAATAAAGGGCAAATATGTTCAGCCAACAATCATGACAGAGCGACAATGATCTTGTCACAAATTATATACAATAAGTAAAAAGTGAACTTAAATGCCTTTTCTTCATGCAGTTGGTTGTGAAAGAATTAAGCAAATCTGATTTTACCGCTGAGTGAAGTTTAAGAATCGCTCTTAAGAATAAATGAAGTGAAGGAAAATGATTCACGGCCAGCTTAGCACTAAATGATGAGACAAATTGTGTGGTATTACTGGCATCACTAGATCATTGTTTTAATGAGCAAACTATGAAACTGACGTTTCTTCTGTATTTTTAAAATGCCAGCCACTCACTCTGTGTGAATCATAGTCACTGTAATGATAAACTGAAGCACTGGTTTAGCATTTGGAGGTGTGCGTGGGTGTGTTTCAGGGAACAGAAGGAAAGTTTAGAGAAACTTATTGTAATTCAAAAAGTGCAGACTTCAACTAAAGTAAACTTGAGTTACAGTAAGTAACAGATTAGTCAGGATAAGGTCAAGAAAAGAGGTTAAAGAATGACTCAGACTGGGAGCATTTACAACTACTAGCACATTGCTCCTCCTAGCTTTGCATATCAGTGTCTTCTTTGAAAAGGACACTTACAGTTCTCTCCACAAACTGCAAAGTCACAACACAATTACAGTATAGTGACAAAATGAAAACATCCCCACAAAGTGCATGTCATGGTCTGGCTTTGTTAGCAGAAAGAACAGCTGGTGATATCTCTCACCACAATAGATAGCTGCGAAGGACAAATTCATGTTTATTCACACCACTATTAGGAGGACTAGCACAAGCAAATAATGTGTACGAACTGAATGTGTATAAGTGTGCACTGTATACACATACAGGACGAAAATATTTAATATGCTTAAGGCATGCTAATTTGGCCCATGCAAACACTAAGACACATGCTGGAAAACTGGAAGATAAGAGCTTGATGATTGAGGAAGTTAAAAGGTTCAGATACAAACACACACTAAGTCATACAGAGACACTTCCTCCCTGGAAAGCTGTGTTTATATTTTGTCGGGTGCTGGGAACAAGTATCATGCATTTTGTCAAATGGAGATAAGGTTTTATCACTAATCTGTAGTAGCTGCAGCAGAAATGCAGAGTTAGATTGGGCAGCAAGTGAACTTTCTTGTCAGCTATGACAATCTCCTTTGCTGCAAGTTGGATTAATATTTTGAGTATTGCTAACTGCACAGTGGGGATAAGGATTTGACTAGCCATTTCTGCACGATTGAAATCTATACATGTAATACATTTTTTATGGAGCTGTATTACACTTTGAAGCTCTGGGGGTCTGAACAAAGGACTCTTATCTCCTCTTTGAACTGAATGCTGCTTATCACAAACTATACATTTACAGTTCCCTGCGCATTCTGCTCACTCTTAAACTATACATTATCATTTTCATTTAAATGTGGAGGTTATGACAGCTGCAGCTAGTCTTGATCCTCCCACACACCAGTTAAAGACCACTTTCCATGAGTCATAATTCATTCTTTTCACTCCTGGCATCTTGAAAGATCAAGCAGGATTTCTTCAAGCCATCACTTGAAGTAACAACTGTTACAGGAATAACTATTGCTGTTATTCCGCTCATCAGTCTGCCATTGCTCAATAAGTCATCACAGTGCTTAAACGAGATCATTTAGACTTTGTTAAAAATCCTCGAAAGCCCCTGAATGAGTCAACAGCTGTGTCAGAAGAGCTCTGATGTGTCTGACCGGCTGTTATCTCGCTAATAAATCCAGGAATTTCTGTGTGTGTGTGTGTGTGTGTGTGTGTGTGTGTGTGTGTGTGTGTGTGCATGTGTGTGTGTGTGTCTGTGTGTGTGTGTGTGTGCATGTGTGTGTGTGTGTGTGTGTGTGTGTGTGTGTGTGCGTGTCTGTGTGCGTGTCTATCTCTTCTTGGCATATAATGTATCGACAAAAGTACACAAGTACGTGTATCGCTGGGGACCTGAGGAACTGCTCGGATGCGTTTGGAGGAAGAAAGAAGAAAAAGAAACTTGTCCACAGTCATGTAAAATGTGGGATTATTTTCAACAGACACCCAAACAGTGTGGTGTTCTGTGAGCACTGCAAACTGGAAATGGCTCATTGCACCAGAACAACTGCTGCATGAGCATTTGAAGTGAAGGCATCCCGCAGCGCTTTGTCAAGACCGAATCAAGAGACAGCACCATCGTGTTTACTTTTCGAGCACGATTTAAGTTATGAAGATTATCAATGCAAACATGTTCTGTTAGTAGCACTCATTTAAAAGGGATTTTCTAAATGTTTCTTCATCACTCCTATGTATAAAGCAAGTTCTGCAGTGCTGCCGTTACACCATGTGTCATCTGACGTTGTTATTTTGCAATTTTATATTCTCTCTTTACTTGAAATGCCACGCATGAGTGAGAAAATGGCTTAAAATAGCATTACAGACTGTCAATACAGTGTCAGTCCATTTATTTTTTTATACATTTGGCCCTAATTATCTTATCTGTATGTTACTCCAGCAATAAAGTGAATCTGTGCCATAATTCTCATTCATTCTCAGTTTTAAACCAAGTTCACATCAGAAGATGTGTTGCTTTGATGGACTCTGATTTAATCTATGTGTCCTTTTGAAACTGTTTTTCTGGTCAGTCATCTGATCAAGGGCCTATTTATTTATATATATTTCTAATATATTATTATTCTAGAATGGGATACTGGAAAGTAGATGATTGTTGAAATATTAATAAAAAGATTGTGATATCTATTTGGGGTAAATTCATTGTTAATTTATTCAAGCAATAAAAAACTTCTTTTCCTTACAGTGCAGGATAAGTTACTTGCTAAATGACTAATTCGAAAACAACTGTTTAAATAATCAATAAAAGAAGATAATAGTTAGTTGCAGCCCTAGACTATGTTATACTCAGAGAGCTGGTTACACCTAATGATTTTTCAGCTAATTTTAGTGTTAATAATATTTTGATTGCCCAATGCGCTTAGTTTTGAATGTGAAATAGTTTGAATCAGCGATTTGTAAGTGATACTGAGGTTGAGAAATACCAGAGGCCAATCAAATGGCTTAATTCAAGCAGGCTCTACACTACTACAAATAACTCCATCAAACTCCACAGTTCACTGTGACAGATCTGTCTTTCCATAAAATGATATATTTCAAAACAATATAATCACACTTTGAATGCACTGATTTACTTCTGGTGACAGCATGTGTTCATAAATATGAACACGAACACAAGACATTTGTGAATGAATAACATTGCTCTTATGTGTCTGCGCCCCTGTGCATGTGCGGCCGTGTGTGTTAATGTGTGTGTTTGTGCGTGTGTGTGTTTGTGTGTGTGTGTGTATATGCATGTACACCATTAGCAGGGTAGAAAGTGGCCTTCCTAATCTGCTTTCTCCTAATTAAAAGTCTGTGACTAAATGGACCAGCACTGGAGCTGTCTGCCAGGGAAATTAAAAAAACGAGAGATGATTAGAGGTAAGAGGGAGTTGGCACAGAGGGATAGAGGGACATAGGATGAAAGGCACTGAGGAGGGAGCGTAACAATGGGAGGGGAGGGAGAAGGAGGAGAAGGGTGGAGAGAGGTAGAGGGTGAGAGTCAGAGTAAAAGCAGATTAGAGGAGGCAGAAAGAGTAAGAAGGAGGAAACGGAGATGGATAAAATGAAAGATAAATACTATGAAAGAGGAGAAATGTTGGATCAAGGACAAGATGACTTAGCAAGAAAGAGACAGAACAGAAGTTACACAGGCCTACGAGTCTATGGTTACGCTCTGTGAGACTGTACTTAGGCACAGCTGCAATTTGAGTTAAATGCTAATGTTAACAGCATGCTTACATTTGCTGCCTCGCACTAAATACCAAGCAGAGCTGATGCTTATGAGAAATCAGTAGTTCTTTAAGTATGGGGGTATAAAAAGGGACGAGGCAAAATGAAATGTGGATCTGATGCACTGCACAAGATGAGAAGCCAGGGGAAGTCAATAGGATTCATCCTCCAGGGACCCTGAATATCGACAGCAAATTTCATGGCAACCAACCCAATGACTATCGAGACATTTCATACCCAAACTGTCAACCTGCAGGTGATTCCACAGTCATTTGAGATCAGACTCAACTCGTACTGTTTTTACAAAAATCCATGACAGTCAATTAAACAGGTGTTGAAACATTGCAGAACAGACCAACCGTGTGATCTTGCTTGGCTAAAAAAGGCAGCAAATGCATCATCAATGACAAAACAATGGATGAAAAAACTAATGGAGAAAAAGAATGTTAGAGCTAAAGAAAACCATATGTTGCTAAATGAAATACAGTATCCATTTTAATATACTTCCACTTCCAGCAGTCACAAAACCAAACAAGATTGCTGGAGTTGCTGCAGAGAACTTTTGCCCTGCAGCACCTACATCTAAATTCTGGGAGGAAACTGTCTTATGTCCTACTAAGCTTTGCATCCATGAGAAAAGCAGGGATAGAGACCACAAGTAAAAAGGTAAAGAGGGAGATGAAAACACAGAAGAGATTAAAAACAGAGAAACTGCGCATGCAAGACAAGACTGATCATCCAGCTGAATCAGCAGTGTACTTTGGCTGAATGTAGATATACTTGATGCTCATACTCTGCAATCCATTTATATGCATCACTCTTTCCTCCTCTCTCACACAGACATAACTTGTTGTTTTCCCCTTTTCATTCTGTCTCCATATGCCTAACAGTTTGTTTCTTAGCGCTAACACATGCCAATCTTCTCCCTTTTGCCTCCACACAATAAAAAAAAAACATCCAGATCTGATTACTTATTCCTCAAAACTGCCAAAAATTATTTACCCCAAGGCCTTGAATGTGAGAATATCAAAATATGCTGTAAAATGTAATACACTAAATGAATGGAAGTGGGTGCTTTTATTCAGAGTGCCTGAAGGTGCAGTAAGTGAAATAGCAGTAACAGTCTAACACCAGCGTTTGGTCTGGCAAGCAGTACGTCTCTTTCAGCTGAGCGCAACTGCTTGTAAGAAGGATTTCACCATTTTTATTTACAGCATGTATGTATTTGCTGCCAATCATGCTGCACTATGAGCTGAAGGGGGATGAATCACTCGCAAGTAAATAATTGGAGTAACACAAGCAGTTGTTGCCCAGTTGGTTTGTCTCGGGGGTGGGACGCAGCAAAACAATATCAATCTTTCCCATTATTCAGCAACAGTTTGAGCCTGTGCCAAGGGAGAAAAAGTCATTTATATTACTCTCAGTGTTTGGTAAATTACAATGTTCAAGCTAAAGTATATCCATCTTCCCCTTGTTGTTTCTTAAAACTGATGCATACAGTTTGTTGCTGCATCTTGAAGATAATAGACGGATAAATTTCTATTGCCCCTAAGGTAATTTGCTTTGCATAAAATCATACAGTGGAAACATCCATTATGAAGTAGCAATAAAACTAGCAACGTGATAAAATGAAGGTCAGAAACTTGTCCAAAGTACTGAGAGGAAAACTGCATGATCGCATTCTTCAAGAAGTATGTCTTGAATTCATGAGCAGAAATGCCAATACTTGTAATTTGACTTATTAGTGTATCAAATCTCTCTCCCTTTATGGAAATGTAAAACATGCTTAAGTGACTTAATTTATGTTGTATTTACTTTGTGGCTCATTGGTTGACATTGCTGCTGGACAGGAACATATATCAATTCCTCTAATTTTCCATGTGGACATTGAGCCTCTCCAACCTGTTTCCTCATTCCAAAGGCACATGTTGTTGACAAGCACAATAATATGTAATTTTTGGTATTATTGTAAGGGACTCATTTGTTCAAAATGTTTCCCTGCCAGATATTCTTGTTTGCTTTTGGCAGGTTAGGAAATTAATCACGAAACATTCTTTGTCCAGTGTGTTGGTGCTCTATTGATGTACTGTGTGTCGGAAATTATTTGATCCAGAAAGTTAAGGCAAGTCCGGTCACATCCAAAAACACCATTTACAATGATCGCATCTATTCTCCAATAATGGTGTAATATGGGCATAATTCTGTTCCAAACATCCCTTTATTCGCTGTCATTTTAATTTTAATTATCACAGTGTCCCTCACATTTGTGCAAGATAATTTTACACAATAAGAAATACCAGATAACAAGGCAAACATTTCTCTATATGACTATTGTGAAGTTCTCTATGAGTTTAAGTGGCTGTGGCCTAAATGTGAAAGAAGGCCTTTGAGAAGAGGATAATCAGTTTTATCCTTTGAATTGGCGGAAAACTGGCACAGAAAAACAACAAAACAAGATGCATAAAACTGCTTCAACAAGGCAACTCAGTGGTCAGCAGTGAGTGGTGTCCTGCTGTGACTACACAAAATGCAAGTTTGTGAATGTGAAATAGGTCACTGTTGGAAAAGACTTTCCCTGGATGAATAAAGTTTGAACACATTTAAAACAAAAATGCAAAACGAGTGACTGACCTGTTTCCACTCAACTCCCTAAGAGATAGAAAAAAATATATAAAACTGATTTACAGAATAATGAGAGAGGTTGGAGGGATGGTGGTGTGTGAATGTATGTCCTTGCCGGAGTCAGCTCAGTGTGTGTGCTTGAGCATCCTGTCACGTAACATAGTAAATACCTCTGCAGACCACCACCAGTGAAGCACGAGGATTAATGGACCATTTGAGGCTACTTGACATTTCCGACGCTTATTTCTTCTGCAGAGAATGAGAAACACAACCCCGGATGCCGCTACTCCCCCGTCAACACACACACACACACTTAGGCAAACAACAGGAATCCTCAAAAATGCACCTGCACAATATACTGCAGACGCATAAACATAAAAATATCAGACCGATTTAAGGAAATTCTGGATAATTTAGCGAACTCGCCGCATTTTTAACTGTGACACAGCCACCTACCACATCCACCCACAAAACATAGATTGCACAAAATCAGGAGTCAACACGAGACTAATTATTCAGACCTTTTATCCACGTATTTTAACACACATACTGTCCCATTTATTAATACACTGCAGAGTTACAGTCTAGTTTTAATGCCAGTATGAGACAGCTAAATTATTCACAGAGTGTGCACTTTATTAATGGTGATACACTGGTTGAGTTAATACAAACAAGTTAAACATGTAATGGAAGAAAACCGAAACCATACTTCTGACTGAACGTTTATCTTTGCCATGACTCGCTAATATAAGTAGAATTTGACCTCTAGCTTCCAGAACACAAAAATACATAGAATTTAAAAAGTGTGTCCTGTAACTGAAGTAGTTTAAATGACAGATCATCTATCATAAGGATCCACTTTATCAACACTGTGTCCTGGATAAGTGGAGACTTTTTTTAAGTAAAGGTTACACTGCATAATTTGCTTTAACTTTGAATTTTCAGTGCACTAAAAGGACAATGAAACAGCCTCTGGTTCCTCATGAATCAGTGCAACTGGCCACATACTAACCCATAATAGGAAAATATGCTCTAAAACTCATATGGAAAGAAAAGGTTAATTTCAATATCCCAGAGAGCTCTGCTATTTGCTTTTTTTTTTTTTTTTTTTTACTAAGATGCCATCACACAGCTATTAGGAGCAACCTCTGTGGGTTTTGCATCATCTTCCAAGAGCAGAACTAAAAAAATAATATTATCGTCATATTATACCATTTATTTATTTAGTGCAGGATTCATTCCATTACTTGACGAAGATTAATTTAGGAGGATAGTACACTTTTTTCCTCTCTTCTTCATTATTTTGTCATCAAAATCTTGCCTAAAGGTTTATATATTTTGTTTGTCTCTGGGTCCAAGCCTGGAACTCATTTCCCTCTATTACTCACTGGAAAAGTTCACTGAACAGAAATCATTTTATCAGCCTGCACCTATGAGTGCTGCCTGCCATTTGTGCTGGAGGTGCCATCATCAGACCCCCACTTTGTCCAGCACCACCTGATCCCCACAGATTATGAGTAATGGGGATCATGCTGCTGGAGTATATTGCTGTACAACTCTGGGGTATCTCTCAGTATGCCCTGATGAAGTCTGTACCAGACATTTATCTGCTATTTATCATCATTTGTCTCAACTTCTGACTGATTTGATTTAAAATGGCTGCTGCAGATTGTTCTGCAATTTGCTAGCTCACATTTGCTGCTGTGTTGTGCTGCATTGAAGCTTTTTTGGATTGTATGACTTCATCAACTTCATAGCCGAGCTTGCTGCTTGGCTGTAAGGATGGTGTCAGTTCATCACTAATGTAACCTGAAATATCTAACTGGTTGAACTGCTATGACACTGCATAGCCTGCATGTAATCATGGTGCCCAGAGAATGAACCCATCTGACTCTAATGATCCCCTGACAGTTAATATACTTAACATCACTAAAAATATGATGTTTATTATTGAAATATATCAAAAATTATTGGATAGATTGCTGTGAAATTTAATACTGACATTAATGGTCTCCTTAGAATGAAGTTTGATCCTCTGATGTACCACTGAGAGTCATCATTAGATCAAAGTTTCAGGTTGTCCAATACTCTGATTATAACCAAATACTTGCAAAACTAAACCCTAACTGGCAGTATTATTGCAATAGTATATAATTAATCAATATTATATAACTATTACACACAATTACGCTGTTGCAGTCACAAGAATGGAGGGTCCCTGTGACTTTTTATTGTTTAGTAACATTGAGTTGGCCTTTTAAATAAACATTAAATTGAATTTGAACATACAATTCTTATCTTATACCTGATCACATTCATTCCTTCTGCAACACAGCGACAACAATCACAAAATGTTCAGTGAAACATCCAACATGAAGCTACAAAATATTACATTTCAGTTTATTAAAATATGATTGCACTGAAAACATTAAAATCAAAGAATTTTCTGATTTTTAGTTGTTTTGATTTCTTTTTTGCAGACCTTCTTGTCACAGATGACCACTATGCTCTCAGCAAGGCTTATCAAATAGATACGGATTGATAAAACAAGCAGAGTCCAAAACAATGCATGAATTTAAGCAAACAAATATGAATTATTTGTGATGCAACATAAATTGTATCTAGATCCTGGTGGGCAAAATATGCCTGTGTTTTATTCTGGTATTTAATGCTTAGGCAGTAAATAAAGTGTTTTTTATTCTTGTAATGGCCATCAAGGATGTAATTTTGCATTTTATGACTCTGCTGTGTACTTGATAATAAGGAAGTGAAGCAATTAGGCGTTATCAGCTCTGTCGGGGAGCATTGTGTACACAGCATTTTGTTCACGTATTGTGTGTGCGTGTGCGTGTGCGTGCGTGTGCGTGCATGCGTGCATGCGTTAGAGGGGGTATGGTGACAATTTCTGTTGTGTTGTGAGCTCAATATGTGTGTGTTTGATCTAAATGTAATGTCTGTAAATGCAGTACTGTAAGTGCTTTTGTCTATTTTATGTATGTGTATATATACACCTCGTATAAGTCCTCACATATCAAGTGGATATTCCCAGTACATATTATGATCTGAAGGCCAACTATAAACTGCATTTTTGTATTCATGGTAGTAGAG
This sequence comes from Amphiprion ocellaris, assembly GCF_022539595.1. NCBI lineage: Eukaryota > Metazoa > Chordata > Actinopteri > Pomacentridae > Amphiprion > Amphiprion ocellaris. The sequence continues at coordinate 9,700,805 of NC_072772.1, forward strand.
CAAATCCTGCTGTGTCCTGTTTGTCTACAAGTGTGTAACCAATAATAGCAAATTACATATCCATTTTAATTTATGTGTGTATATCTGTGGGTGTTATGTCTGCACTTAATGCCTATTAGTTGACTTTATATGCAGTATGTTTGCAAATTGTAGACAAGAGAACCATGTCAGTGGAGCGAAGAGAGATACACAGAGAAACACAGATAAGCTTGTCATAATAATCCTCCCTTTGCCTCATGTATCAAGCCAGCTTAATACACCCACCTACTGATAATCTTCCACAAACACATCAGACAAGCATACACAAAGCACACATTTCACACAAATACCCAGAGCACAACTCACATATACCTGCATTCACAAAAAACTAAATTGGTCTTCCAAAGTAAGAGCTGTTTTAAAAGATTTAAAAAGCTGTCTTAAAAGCTAATAAATGACAGAACAACATGGAATTGTTGCAATTGGTGCTCTTAAAACACAAACTGTTTAACTGAAAAATTGTTAGCCAAAGGCTGCTACAAGAAGGAATTCGGTAGCATGACTGAAAAATGTTAATTTTGGCATTTTGATTTACTTTTAGTTGGAACCTTTTGATGGAAATGCACACAATTTAAGCTCCAACTGTTGCTGTCTTTGTTGCATACGTTCAGCATGGTAACAGGTTTTGTGGTGTTTCCAAAAGTTAGAGAAAAGGGTCTGTTTGCTTGTTTACATATGTGCATATGAACCAACATCCACAGTGAAATAAACTGAAATGAACTGTATCTAAATATAGTCTATAATCTGACAAGAATTGACACATACATTCTTCTTTGGCAGAATAGGTTTGAGCTGAAGTCTTGTCTCATCTAAGTGCTGGTTAGGTATAAGAGAAGCTGCTGTGTTGACTTTCCTTCTGGGTCCCTTGACTCCACCTGCTGTCAGCAGTGTTTGATCATTAAGGACAACGCTAAACAGATTTCATGATTGCATTGCATTTGACTTGACTTTATTTAGGTATGGATGTTGTCTGTGGGATTAAGGTGACACCATATCTGGTGTTGCTAGTAGTAGATAATTCTACTAGGATGTAGGTGGGGAACTCTGATATCTACATTTAGTGACAACAACCAAGAACCTTACTTTTTATGATGCCATATAACAGGGGCAACCTAGGTTCCAGCCACAGGCAGTCAAAAGTCCACTGACAATGCTATTTTGAAGACGTAAGAGAGATCAACATATTGCCACAAGATGAAGGCTGCTTATCCAACTGACCTCAAACTCAACACTGTACTACCTCGATTCCCTATCTATACACCTGCCAGGTGTGAAGTAAATTGGATGAATAATTGTCAAAAAAGAAGAACAGGCACAACACACTTTTTTCAGTCTCATCCGTATTTGTTTTCTTGTGAATTTGCTAAACGACATCAAAGTCAAAGTAATGATCCAACTTGAACTTTGACCTTAGGGAGGCTGTCTGTGTTTGAAATTAAATATCAGTCATTTCCACATGAAATGAAACATGTTCACCAGTAGAAGATGAATCTAATTCCCAGTCCAGATTTAGGGGCAGAGCGCTCCACCAGGCCCTCTGCCCAGACCTAACAATAATTCAGTTTCTGTGGATCAAGACTTTGTAGTCTATGTATACCAGAGACTTAAAATTACAAATATACTACTCGGAAAAGAACTCTTTGCTATAAACAAAAATCACCAGCAATGCACGAAAATGGACATCACAATAGGGTTATAAGTACACCAAACAGCCTCAACATTTCAAGAGTTAAAAGTTTAGCACCTTTTCCATAAGACAAAAGTGATCTTAATGTCATTGTACAACTGTTGCCAGCAATTCAACAAAATTACTGAGGTACTCCCAAACACAAGTTTAAAAAGAAAGCTAACATAGAATAAATTAATGTTAGTAAGTTCCAAGGAGATTACTCGAACACATAGACAGAATAAGCTATGTAAATGCCCCCTCTTTTTTTGTAGTGTACAATGCAAATTTAAGGTTCTTTAGCCTGTATACTCACATATTTGGCACTCTGTGAGGCTTGTACTCCTTGAAGTTCTCCACAGTGAACAGGAGGAAATCCATTCAGTCATCATTGCAGGTACACACAAGTACTGGATGATCTGCAATGAAAACTTTAGTTAGACCCAGAACAGACGTCTTTGTAACTTCTGGGATTTTGTTTTTAACATTTTTGTACACCTGAATATAATGTATACAGCCTATATTGTGCTTTTCAGTATGACTTTACTGACACCTATTTAGATTTAATATTGTTTCTTTCTAAAGAATCAGAGAAATTGCTTTCCAGCTCTAAAGTAGATTTTTAGTAATTTACTAATTATCTCAGCTTGCACATGTTGCGATAATGTGCAAATAATCTCATCCTGACTGGAACTTATTCCATCTCTCTGGTCTACTGACTTCTTTCAGGACAAGGTTGTTGCAAGCCAACAGCTCAATTATTGACATTTCCCTGACCAAGGACCTCGCAGTTTTCCCTGAATGCCAAGTTGCAAGAAGCAAGGATCAGTTTAATACTGACAATGCATTCCGCTGCCACCAGAAATACAGCATGTAGCATTTCACACATGCCTCTCCATTTGAGCATCTATTGTCCCAGGGAGCTCCATTTCTTCATAAATCATGTGTACACCAAGACACCGCTGACAGGATTCTTGCCTTTCAATTTTCTAGGAGGGATGCCTCCAGTTGTTCACTAAATTCAGCCATGCCTCACTGTAATAGGGGGCATTTCAGTCAGCAAACAGCCAGCAAGGCTCGCACATGGGCACAATTTCATTTGGTGGACAAGTACAGCCAGCTGCATGGTAACTTGATCTCAATTTCATATGGAAACACACTTTACATAATAAAACTGAAAAAAGCCGCGGTTGTTTATGTTTTTGTTGGATTTGCATGGCTTTTCAAGATGAACCTTCTAATGCGCCATCATTGACGAGAAATAGGCGCCATGAATTGAAAACACAGTCAAAGCAAGTTTGGTTGATTGCTGTGCAGTTTTTGCTCCAATCCTAACTCTATTACATTAAGAAACTCCATAAATGAATAAATAAATTTGTCAAGTATTCTAGTGCCACATAATCTTCAAGTGGAATACACTTTAGGTTTTGAGTACAATAGATGTTTTTCTTATAAATATTTCACATTAAGAGTGGAAAAGGTGATCAGTCAAAAATGCATGATACTATTTGTTGTGAAACTGAAAGCTGCTGTGTGTCAATGTGCAGTTGTGTGCATGTGTGACTATTGTGTATGTTCATGGTGAATATGCATCGCACATCATGGTCACCAGGTCACTTTTCTCTGACTACAGGATGTCATTACACAGCCTGGAGTTACAGAATGTCTAATTACTGAAAACTAGGAGCTAGGAGTGACACACAGCATGTTCCATCCATGTCAGAACATACATGTAGACACTGTCACGCACGCAGAGTCACCGAAACATACACATCCACAAGCTCTAAAAAGGTGCACTCACTTCCCTCCCCGTGTACTCACTCACACATTGCAAGCACCGCAAATGAAACCAACCTCACAAGAATGGCATGCCTCATTGCTCATTTAGCGACGCACGCACACACGCACGCACACAGACGGTTTGGCACACACTTCACTTTTGCGTTCATATACACACACAGATGTTGTGCTCATTAAGAGATTCCCAGAGGGTAGCCAAGAAAGACAGGCTACTGTGGGAGAAATCTGCCCTTTTGACCACAAGCGACACATTGACATGAAACAATGGAAGGAGAATGTTGCTGTATTTTGATTAACTAAACCTATTTAGAGTTAAATAAATGATGGATTAACATAAATCAGTCACAGCTAGTGCCACATCTGAACATTTTTACAGATTGCCCACAGTATCTAAAGCAGGGGTCACCAACCTTTTTGAACCCGAGAGCAACTTCAAGGGTACTGAGTAGTACGAAGGGCACCTTGTTTGATACAAACTTCCTCAATAGTAAACTTGCGCCATCATCTTTAAACAACAATAGTAATAATGATGAAAATAATATGTAGAAAGACTGTCTAATCACATTTATGTTAATTATTCCTTACAATAATTATTAACAACGATTTCCACAACAATGACGGTAGGAAACACACACACACATATATGGAAATCTGTTCCAATATTTAAAAGTCAGAGGTATCCCATCTCTGAAACTTTGGTAAATATCTTTCTTGGCAGTTTTGTATGAATCAGCATATTTGCAGCATTTTGTTCAAAATCACACCAGTTAAAATTCTGTGCAAATTGTCACTTCTAACATTTTTAGGAAATCATCAACTGTCATCAAATCATGCTTCATTTGTGCAAACCACTACCTTTGTAACATTTTTGAACAATTCATGAACTCTGTCCCATGTTTGTACAAATTATCAGTTATGTAAGAAAAAAAAATCAACTCTTTCACATTTTGAAATGAATCCTATCACATTAGTACTAATCACCAGCATTTTTCACCAGCATTGCAACATTTTTAACAAATCATAACAACAAATCATTACACGTTTTCAACAAATTATTTTTCACATTTTTGTGTACTGGCACGGTGTTTTGAATGACAACATGTGTTACCTCTTTCTTTGTCAGTAAATGTGTGTTAGTGGGAAGCCTGGCATTGCAGAGCTTATCATGTCTTACCTTTACCTTGCAGCTCACAGTTCAGATGGTTCAGTTTCCCAGTGATGTCCGTTAAAAATGCAAGAACAAGAATCCACTCAGTGTCCTCAAGCAGCAAGATATCTACCCCTTTGGATTGCATCAACTCTTTGATTTCGGCCAACGGTGACAAAAAACGCTGCAAAACTGTTCCCCTGCTGATCCATGGGGTTTCTGTGTGTAGTAACAGGTCACCATGTTCAGCTAACAGCTCCTCCAGCAACACCTTCAATGTCCTGGTTGTTTGGCTTTGGAGCCATTTATGATCTTCACGACACGAGTCATCACGTGATCAAATCCGGTGTTCCAGTTTAACTGGTGATCAGGTTAACTGGCGATAGTTTCCGTCTCCAGATGTTTCGTCCGCAGATTCGTCACGATCAGACCTGGATTTACGTGAAATAAAGATACCTGATAAAGAAGACCTCCCGAAAAACGTCGGCATCACTACTTAACAAAGTCTATATCCATGTAAGTATCATCTACAGACAGTAAAAAGAAATGTGCGGGCCGAAATAAAAAACACGTATTTTTCAAGTACGGTGAGAGGATTCGAAACCACGTAATCCAGCGATAAAATTATGAAACCACCGTTTTACTCACTGTGCTACTGATCAGCTCGACAATCATTCTGCTTCATCCAGTTAGATCACTGCCATCCTGCCAGGTGTTTAACACCTGGTGATTGTTCAGGAATCACGCCCATGTCAACTGGAGATAGTCACAACTGGTCAAAACAAACAATGGTTTATTCGTTCTACACAGTGAGCCATAAGCACCTATTGGAGGTATTGAAGTAGACTACAGTCACATTTGAACGTTACAGCTACAGATATTCCTGTTGGACTCTGAAGATATTGTGCTGCCATATTTGTATATTTAGCCTACATGTACTCTAAGGTGGATGAGGACCACTGTTCCCTCTAAACTGCGCGCGTGCGCAATTGCGCACTGCTGACACGGTCTCCGCGCACAGAAAATCTGCGCTGCGCACAAAAAAAAATCCAACCTAAATTGTAAACAAACACGTAAGAATTCATTGTGCTATTTTTCAATGTGAGTCAGTGAGTGACCGGTGACTGGCTGCTGCAGCCAATGATGCGATTCACATACGTATTTACGCAGCTAATCAACGTCAATGACATGCGTCCTTCTGTACAGCCACCGTTGTTCTCATAGATATGAATGAGTAGATAGGACACGTGCCTTTGAGCTGCGTGCTACGGCGAGGCTAAGCTAGTGGGGGAAAAGTTTCAGTGCATTCCGTTGATGTAGACGGCGTGAAAACGGAAACAACAAATGTAAATGTTATAATCTAAGGTTTGAGTTTACATAATAAATAAGTTCATATGGTTTTAATTTGACGTTATAAATAATATTTCGTAGCTTGTAATTTGATCAATTTAATTGGTTAAAACAGTAAAGGGGTTCAACGTTCCACGTAGGAACTAAAGTCGCATGTTTGGTTCCACCACGGACTGAGAAAGAGACGGTATAATCGGAAGACAGGTTCACGAGTCGATCTGGATGCATTTAAGTGACTTTCGTGGACTGCAAAGACTTTAAGGACACTCTCATGACTGGCAGTGCAACGAGGTATTGTTTGTATTTGTTTGTGAATGTCTGGACAGTGATTGTTACTGAGAATTCTGTTTAAAGTGCTTCTACTGTGCACAGTTGCAGTTCTCACGGCGCTAGCCTGGAGTTAGCCTGACGTTACCTTGAAGTGAGCTTGGCATGAACCTGGCGTGTGAAGATGAAATCGCTCCAAAGACTGTCATAAATAAACGCCCGTTCAAAAGAACTACCTGCGTCTGTCGTGAAGAGAGTTACAACAAGTATGCTGGCTCACTGTGCTGCATACAATTGCACACTGCGTCGTACGATTGAGACAAGGAAACTTGGAATGACTTTTCATAGGTGATGATTGGAATTACAGGCAGTTCTTTAGGACTGCTCTCAAATAATTGAAATGTTATTAAACAAGGTTATACTTATCAAATTAAATAGCTCTGGTCTCCAGTATATTGGCGAATTCGGTTCTTTGTACTTAATTTATTAGCATGATTTCTTTTTAATATATTGTGTACAGACTTAATTACTTCTCTGTCTACTTTTCTTACTCCATGTAGGTTTCCCAGAGACTATGGGTTGAGGAGGAATTGGAAGTTTGTCGGCTTAGACCTGGTGTCATTCCATCAGTGTTAAACTTCCCGGCTCATCTTGGAAGAGTACGTACCAGAAAGACCACGACCAAGCAGCCTTGAGATCTTAGACAGCGTCTCCCTGAGGTGGGTGTCAACGGTGTTCACTGTCAGGTCTGTGGTAATCCCGTCAAAAAACAAAACAGAAAAAAATCGAGATTATAAATCAACATGTAACCAAAGCACTCTGTGTATAATGCCATAGTGTAGGATGTAGTTCAGAAAATGTCAAAGTATAGTATGCTTTACTCAAGAATAACATAGTATGGCCTGTAGTTCATAGTACAGCATGTTGGCAAGAAAAAAACAAAACATAGATTATTATGTGGTTCAAAAAGCGCAAAATGATAGGATGTTGCCTAGAATTGTCATGTATGATATGTGGTTCAAAAAATGTCATAGTGCAGTATATTGTCAAAATAGTATGTAATTCAAGAAAACATCAGAGTATAATATGTCATCTTAAAAAATGCCATTGAATAATAATTTCATTGCACAAGTAAAAGTATAGTAACTTTTAAAACTGTTCAAATTCTTATGTTGCTAAAAAAAAAAAAAAACTAAAAAAAAAAACGTCAGTAATATGTCAATTAAAAAAGCCAATAGTATAGTGTGTTGCCCAACAAACATCATAGTATGTCGCTCTAAAAACGTCACAGTATAGCCTTTAGTCCACAGCTGTCAGTAGGTGAGGAGCAACACAAAAACAGTCCAAATGCTGGTTTCCAGAGGGTTAGACGAGTATTTATTTGAAAGAGTAAGTTTACAACAACACAACATGTGAGGGGGTTAAAAACAAATGGGTGTTAGTAAAATATAAATAAATAAACAGAACTAAACGTGAACTTCATGTTGACATTGATGGCATTCCAACCAGGAACAAAGTAAAAGATAATCAATACGAAAAAAAAACTCTTCCTGTTCACCTCTTCAAGCCCAAAAACACACCGCAGTAGCACCCTAAACTAAAACTACCAATGGGTTTCCTGTTTTCCTTTCTGAACAATTCAAAGGTCCCTCTCTATCTCCCCACACATCCACCAACCACTGGAACACATCTCCAAAGTTCTGCTGGACCAGCTCAGCTTCCCCTCAGAAGAAGTTCTGCCAGATGAAGGAGCCTTTTGAGAGGCAGCTGGCATCGTGATTGGACTGTACTTTGGTCTGTTCCAATCCAGCTTCGGCTCCAGAGACGGCAGGCAGGACGAGTCAACGGAGGCCGGGTGGACGAAGGCATGCAGCTGAGTACAATCCAGAAAACAACAGAGGAGGAGTGCAGCAGCCCAGAGCCAGAACAAACAGAGTAGCATGGTATGTCTCTTAGAAAACATCATAGTATAGCCTTTGGTATGAAAAAACACCATCATATGCATCGTATATTGTACAAATAACAAGTCAAAGGAAAGAGACATACATTGTAGAATTGTACTAATTGTGGGCTGACTGATTTTCTGATTATCAGTATTTTATTTTTTACTGATTTACGGTAATAAATACATTTAAAAATGGCGCTACTTTGGCTCTGAACCTTTATCTACCTGTGGTCGCTGTGTCTGCTTGAGTGATTTGATTGGTTATACGTAACATATAAAACTCCTTTAACTTAACATCTGTAAACAAAACAAAAACGTATCAACAAAGTTTGCTGTTAGAGTTTGTGTTCTTCTAAGTTTAACTCAAGATTTTAAATACTTTCATTTACTGCAAATGAATATCTACTCCAAATGTCTCACTAATAATCATTATCAGCCTTAAAAACCCACAAAACACCCCTCTATACTCGACCACACTTAGTACAGTCCGGTTCCCCCTTCTATAAATCTGCTTGGAATCTTCCACTTCCTGTTTGTCAAAGTGGCCTTCTACCTGGACAGGTTTTGTTGGAGCTCATGCAACAAACATTTTGGGTAACTGCACTTTAATATGGATGGATGACACTGAATTAGAGTCTGTTTTAATGAGACTGAGTTAAGATGTGTAGCTCTGTCATTAAATAGGAAATTATTTCACAGAATTCACAGAGAAAAGTCTGAAATGTTTGCTAGGTTAGCGTCCCACATGTTCTTTGGCTCAGCTAAAGCTAACTCTCTCCAACTTCTGGATCTCTTGAGTTGCTTGTTGTTAAAATATCTTGCTGTAGGTGCTGAAGCTCAGAAAGTCTGAGATGTTTGTTCAAAATGAGCTCATTCTCAAGTCTTCTCTGAACTGTCCTCTTTTGTTTTAACTTTCCCTAAACTTAAGAGTTAATGACAGAGCAGCACATCCAGACTCAGTCTCATTTATGTAGAGATTAAACTTCAGTGTCATTCATTGATGTTAAAGTGCAGTTTTTCAAATATTTGTTGCACATGCTCCCGACCAAACCGGTCCAGGTGGAAGACGATGTGAAGAGAAAGCTCCAGAGGATGAATATCACACATTTATATTGCAAATAAATGTCCTTTAATTAGACATTGTCATGCAAAAGTTGGATTTCCCTTCAATGATGTTCAAATCTTTGTTGAGTGTTTTGTTGATGTTGGTTTCTAAATGTTTTCTGACACTCGGCCCCAAAGATTAAAACCTTTTACTGCTCACAAGCTGCAACAATTCACACATTATCAACTATCTTTCTGACTAAACTAAGATAAAAAGTGAAAAACTGCCTGATTCCTGCATCATGAATGTAAATCTTTTTGGTGTTTATGACAGTAAACTGAATATATTTGGGTTTGACATTTTATAAACCAAAACAAGAAATGAATTACTGGAGAAAACAATCAACAGATTAGTGGTCAAAGAAAATGTGTTTTCCAACATATATGGCTGAATTACTCCAACATTACAAGATACATCCAATTTTAATTCAATTTTATTTATATAATGCCAATTACAGGTCAAATTGTCTCAAGACACTTTATTTTTCCATTTTCTGTCATATTTAAAATATGACAAAGTAAGAAATTTAAACCTCTTGACTAATCCAATTTATTACTTGGTTTTTAAGAGACTAATCGACAACTAAAATAACTTTCTCCACTAAAACTAATAAACATGAGGTCAAATAGAAGGAACAGTTTTAAATACTGCAGTCCCACGATGACAAGAATAAAGTTTCTCAACAAAAACTAAATCTGCTGGTGGATTCCGTTGAAGTCCTAATAAATGATAATAAAGTGTGATACTAAAGGTTTGTGGTGCTAAAAATGTCAAAGAAAAGATATGAAGTTGAACATCTGGATGGAGGTTGATAAAAGTTGACCTTCCTTCATTTCTCTGGAGTCGACTCCATGGATTTTATGGATGCTGGTTAAAGACCTGCTCTTCAAGTGGTCCTCCTTCTAGTCGCTGTAAAAAGTCACTCCATCCTGGCCGACCTCAACACCTCTTCATGACAACTTGTTCTGCCTCTGATCTCGTGGAAACTCCAGAAACTCGGGAAAACCTGTCGAGACTGGAAGAACTCGTGGAGACTCGAAGAACTTGTCGGGCGGGGGAAGGTGTGGTGGGTGGTGGGGGAGTAGAGGGGGGAGGCCGCCACCCACCTCCCCGCCTACTCTCCGCCCTGACTCCACCCAGACTCCGCCTTGGCTCTGCCCATGTGGTCACTTGAGGAACTACGATGCCAAAGGGACGACGAAATCATTTCTTTTTGTCTGATCTGTAGCTCAGTGAGTTAAGGATTTGCCTATGGAGCTGCAGGTCGCTGGTTCAAGACCAGACCCTTCTTAAATTTTATCAAAATCCTGACAAAGACAAAGAAAGAAAATTGCCAGTGGTGGGTCTTGAACCTGCGACCTTCCAGTTGGTAGTCTGTCTTCTTATCCTCCTGAGCTATTCGCTCAGATACTAATTCTTCTGGTTTTTGCGCATTTATCATCTATTTTTTCTCGTTTTCGAGTTTTTTTTTTAATTCGAGTCTCGACTCGACCGTTTTTCTCAGGAGGCTGGACTTCAGCCTTTGTGCTGGAGGGTTGAACCCTCAGTTCCAAGACTTTCCAAAGCCTCCACACCTCCCGAGTCCTCAGGACCTGAGCTTTCACACAGTCTGAGGGCTGAAATTTTCTAAGTCCCACAGTAGTTCTCTGTTAGATTGAACTTTCAGACAGTCCAAGGACTGATATGTTCTAAGTCCCACAGTAGTTCTCTGTTAGTTTGAACCTTTATACAGCCTGAGGACTGAAATCTTAAAAGTTCTTGAGTAGTTCTCTGTTAGTTTGAACATTCAGACAGTCTGAGGACTGAAATTTTATAAGTTTCTCAGTACTTCTCTGTTAGTTTGAACTTTCTGGTTAACAGAAGCCTTAAAACTTGTGACCATGAGTCTTGATTTCACATTTAGACCATCCATCTGAGTTCTTCTCAGACCTTCACCTGTGGGTTTTTCAGAAATCTTCAACAAACTTTGATTCTCTTCACTGAACAGTAAAGTTTGTGGAGATCAGAAGGTAACATTAGTTTGATAAATGCCTTCAACTACTAGTAGACTTTATCTGGAAAGCAGTTTTCTGCAATGAGTTCTTAGTAAATCTATCCACAATCAAACCAAGAACATAGAAAGAGGAAATGTTTGGAGAAACAACTTGATGTTTTCATTTCAGACTAGAAAACGCTTGAAGACCTTTATCTGTTTTTGCTCTTTTTGATCGTTTTATTGTCTCTTCTGTTTAATTTGATCTTCTAAAGTCTAACTGGTGTCTTTTCAAATGTTTTGTCTTTAGTTTGATTCTTCTTAAATGTTTAGTTTTGCTCTTTTCTCACCTTTTATTCTTTTCTAATGTCTGATTTGATTTCGAAATGTTTTGTCTTTTAATGTTTTATTGTTTTTTCAAATGTTTTATCGGCTTGTTTGAATTTTTCTTTCTTTCCCAATATTTAATTTTTCGATTAAATCTTGAAGGTTTTTCTTTTTCAATGTTTTACCACCTTTTAATGTTTAATTTTCTTTTTAAATGCTTCATAGTATTTTCTGTTTAATTCCTATTTGAAGTTTTATGTTCTTTAAGATGTAATTTTCTAATTAAACATTTAATTTTTTAATTAAATGTTTTGTCTTTTTTAAAGGTTTAAGAATCTAATGAAATGTTTTGTATTTTTTTAAATGTTTAATATTCTTCTTGTTTAATTGTATTTTTTGAACTTTTATTTATCGAAAATATTTTATCTGTAATTTTGAATATTTGTATTTGAAAAATTTAACTATTGAACTATATTAATGTTTAATATAGTTAAACATTAGTTAAACATTAAATACAATTAAATTCTATTAAACAGACAAAATATTGAATTAGATAATTAAACAGGATACATGTAACTATGAAATTAAACAAAATTTTTCAAATACAAATATTCAAAATTACAGATAAAATATTTTCGATAACTAAACGTTCAAAAAATACTTTTTAATAAAACTTTTTCAAAGTTTTATTGTATTAAATTTCTTTCCCTTTGATTTAATTGCTTTTTGTTATGTAGTTTATTTCTTTAATCTTCTTTTTCTGTCAAGATTTTAACCCCAACCTTAAAAATGAAATAAACCCTTAAATCACAATGAAAATACTTCTGTTGTCACAATCACGAGTTAGTCAATTATTCAATTTATCAATTGAACTTTATTTGTTTAGCACCTTTTACACAGATGACAAAACTAAACAAGCAAAGAGAAAAAAAACTATGCTAAAACTATGATTAAAACTCAAAAACATTAAAAAAAAAAAAAAAAAAAAAAAGATTTAACATGGTAATTAAATATGTTGTGTCCAGGGGATGGAGGGAGTTTATTGAAGTCTTCTTGGGCTCACATGGGAAATCATTTAAAATATAAACTTGATATTCAGTCTAAGGAAACTGCAGAGCGACAGAAGAACCAACAATATCTCCTGTTTTCTCCTTTAATGAGTCGACTCTTCTTGTGCTTTGAGACCAAAGAACTACAGACTCTTCACAACCTGCTCAAACTCTTGGTACAGGACCTCACCACACGGGTCAAGAAGGTTTCCATCTCATTTCTACTCTGAAGCTCACCTTCTCCTGCTCAAACTGTGACAAATGTTTCTGCTGCTCTAAAGTCTGGTCTCCAGAACTTCCTAAAATCTCTGTCTCTTCTGCTGCAGGTTGCTTTGTAGAACTGTTGCAGAAAACCTCACTAAACCACATGGAGGGGCCTCAAGATAGTCGTCCAAATGAAACCATACAAAAACCAAACTAGTACAACCCAAACACTAAAGTCTCCTGCAGTCTACCAGAGAACCTCTGAGAACAGAGAATCAGGACAGGAACTCTTACCTTCTGGACAACCAACCTTGGTTCACAAACAAGAATACAGAATGTGTCTGACCAAAAACCTCTACAGACTCACTACAGCCAAGATAAAGGCACAACTCAGCTGCAACAAATCCACTAATCACTGCTAAAGAACCACATTTACCAAGACAACTGTCCAGTACAAAGCTCTAAAACACACCAAGAAACACATTAAAGACGATTGTACTGCTGGAAGCTGCAAGCCAACGCCTAAAGAGCAAACTAAAGCAATGGAGCCAAACCCGGTTCTGTGGTGAAGAGAAGCAGAGGAAATGTTTGTCTGCAGCTAAATAAAGCAGGAAGACACTGAGCTGCTCAGGTGTTCCTGATAACACCAAGCAGCCACCTGGACAGCCAATAGGAACACAGCTTACTGGAAGTCCAGAGGGCTGGGTTAGTGAAGGAAATTTAGTTTAAAGTTGAAGCAGAAAGTTAACAAAGAAAGTTGAAAACCACCTTCTGATACCTGAAATCTCTGAGTTTTCACACAAAGAACACCTGAAGATGTCAAACTGGTTCCATAGTAGAACCCTCATTGTAAAAACGTCATAGTATGGTGTGTTGCTCAAAAAACATTAGGACCCGGCTGTCAGGGGACAAACATGTAAGAAACATGAGAACAGAGAGAACCCAACCAGTAGGTCACAGTTTATCATCCCCCAGTCATCTCCTGAAGTCCATATGGTGAGAGACATCAGTATCTGGTTGTTAATTTACCAGAGGATGCTTATAATCATGCTGATGTGGTCTGTACTCTACAGTATTTTAGTGACTCAATAAATGCCTAAGTTGTTTTTTTAAATGCTTTTCAGTTTTTAATAAACATTTAAGAGCCTATATGTAATCAATAAGTGGCCTTTGCCTATCTTAAGAAAAACTCCCTCCGAACTCTGATATGTTAACAGTACTAAATAAATCAATAAATACATGCATACACACATAAATAAGTTAATACATTTACTGTGTTAAGATAAGATTTAGATTTTTTTTAAAAAGTTGTTTGTTTTTGCAGAATCCAGTATTGCTCACTGGTTGGTCATTACATTTTGTTAGTTTGATTTCACTGTTTAAAATGATGCCACCTCTTTTCAGACAGAACCTGTGATAATAAAACAATACAAAATTTTTAGTTCCGTGTTAATAAAGCACTTAAAGCTTTAAGTATGGCTAAATGCTTTTTTCAGAATTAAATCTATCACTCCTTAGGTGGTAGTGGCCCCAAGTTCAGTAAAGTTGGAAAGATATTCACAGATTGGGACTTCCAGCATCAATAACTCATTAGATATAAGTTGTCAAAACATAAACGGTGCCTCTTTCCCATTGTTGCAAGGCAGACAATGTGCTACAAGCCCAGTTTTATCAAAAGTAGCTGTCTTTCAAGCTACAGGAATAACATTGGTGTCTATGGAGTGAACAGGGTCCGTCTGCAATTTGCAAAACCACTGCAACAGTAAAGAGAGACAAATATTCAATAACTTCACTCTTATACATTGTAGTGTCACTAAAATCACTGCAGCCTTCAACTGGCTCCTGTTGACAAAGTGTTTTAACATAAATGTAAATGCTGTAATTTGATTCTTTTAATGAACCATGTAACTTGAATGGATGTGATGCTGGTGTGACCACAGTGCACACGTCTGATGTTGCTCATAGTGGTCCAAGGGACGCTCAGGGAGTTTGTGTGTTTGCTCAGACTCATGAAAAATTACAGGGAACATTGATTAGGAGCATGTCATTAAATCAAATACTGTCAAACACCACAATTCACTCTAGTCTTCCTCTGCGACATCTTTAACAGTATCTTCTGCCATTTCTAAACCAGCCAGGGTGTTTGGGAGGACACAAATCACACAAATATATTGTTTGTTTTAACCAGGTCGGATCCCTTTACTTCCTTTAAAAAAAAAAAAAAAGTTTTGTCAGCGGTTAAAGTGCTCTGAAATGATGGTTAGGACGTGGATGACTGAACGAGTTTTTACTGTTTTCTGAGTGACTAGTTTAAACAACGTGGTCTCAGTTTGTTCCGATGCATTTTAGCAAATAAAGCTAATGTGCTGCGTGTTTTTCTGATGGGAGGCTGCTGAGGCTCTGAGTGTTTCTGAGAACAAACCCGAGTTAAACCTGAAGTTCTGCTCTGGATCTGTTCCACTGAACTCACAAACTAACACAACACAGCAGTGGACGTGCTTTCATGTTGTATGTTTTCTTGGTGAGACAATAAATAGTTTTCTGACTCGTTCTTAACCAGGCAGCCTGTGTTAAATTGTGATTATCTCCAGTTGACATGGACATGATTCCTGAACAATCACTAGGTGTTAAACACCTGGCAGGATGGCAGTGATCTATATGGATGAAGCGGAATGTTTGTCGAGCTGATCAGTAGCACAATGAGTAAAATGGTGGTCTCATAATTTTATCGCTGGATTACGTGGCTTCGAATCCTCTCACCGTACTTGGAAAATACGTGTTTTTTATTTCGGCCCGCACATTTCTTTTTACTGTCTGTAGATGATATTTACATGGATACAGACTTTGTTAAGTAGTGATGCCGACGTTTTTCGGCGAGGTCTTCTTTATCTGGTATCTTTATTTCACGTAAATCCAGGTCTGATCGTCACGAATCTGCGGATGAAACATCTGGAGATGGAAACTATCACCAGTTAACCTGATCGCCAGTTAACCTGATCACCAGTTAAACTGGAACAGCAGCTAAAGTAGAGTCTCTCCACATTGTGCCGCTTTGCCATCACAATAGTCGCCCCGCAAATAGGACACATACATTTATCTTTCACTGTCGTGAAAAAGAACTCTTCCTCCCAGTCATCGTGAAAATAGTGTTTTCTCTTTCACTTCTCTGTCACGTTTTGGGGGTAAAAACCACATCTAGTTTCCCAAAGTGTCTGCGCCGGACGCTTCAGCAAAGAATGACATGGTGGTTTGACATGCGCAGTGAACTTTGACTCGGACAAGGTCAAAGTTCATTTATACCGAAGACATTTTTGTTTTTTTAAAAAAAATATAATAAATATTGTTATTTAAAATCTGCATTAATCTAAGTATTTTTTATCTAAAAAGAACAGCAACTATAATTTTTTTTAAGGAATTTCATGGTGACTAGTGTTATTTTCAGAACATGTGTTGCAGGCAACTCACATGGTCTCTGCGGGCAACCGGGGCGCCCGCAGGCACCGTGTTGGCTACCCCTGATCTAAAGTAATTTGACAGCACACAGAAAATCAGCAAGTGATGAGCCGAATTCTGTAGTTTCAGCAGAAAAAAGATCAATTTATCAACTCATATCTGGATGGGGAGCAGAAAATGGAAATTTAAAGTGACACTCCAACTCAAAATGAATGTTTTTAGTGTGAAAAAGCAAAGAGGCTTGAAAGTAGCTATTAAAACCTGTCAAGTTTCTTCCTTGAAAGCCTCCTGGCTGCTGTAGTCAGCTTCAGTCGTTTTCACTTACAAAAAAAAAAAAAAATCAGCAATAGTAGCAAGTATTTACTGCAGACAATAACTATGAAAACAACTACACATCTCAGAACATTTGTGCAACATAATCCACTGTGGCTGCACTTCTGTATGAACAATATACTCCAAACACTTTTACATGCACAATTTAAACCCGTACACTCAAAATTCCACTACTGCAAAGCTACAGTACTGTCTTTTTACTTGTGCTGTCAAGTCTACAACTCCTTCTAACACTTTACATATTACTTTTTGACATGTATTGGTTAATGAGTAAAGCTTACTTCAGTACTTGTGTTATGGCTCCCAAGCTGGTAGGTGTACACATCCCACAGTGCACACTTGCTACACACCCACACAAATATTCACACTAAAACACTGGGCATGTTTCCTTCCACAAAAACTAATCCTCCTTCATCTGGCATTAAGCCAAGAGATGCAAGGATGAAGAGGTAAGCAGGTGATGAGACGAAAAGCAAGAATTTAGCAGAGAAGAAAAGGAGAAGAATAGTGCACTTTGCCCTCTTCGCCTTTGATTTGTGGCGTCGAGGTGATTGATCTGATTAATCTGTCTGCAGAGACCTTGACATTTTGAGCCAAAACGTTTTTACCTTCATAAGTAAGATCTGATTTTTACATTTGTACATTTCTACCTATATCCAGTTCAGGTTAATTTTATTTATATAAGGCCATTCATCTCAAGACACTTCATTAGTAAGGTGAAGAAAATTACACAGAGATCCCAACATATGCATAGTTTCCTTTGGATTCCCTTTCAGCAAACACATGACAACTGTGGAAAGAAAAAAATCCTCTAAACCTCCAGCAGAACCAGGCACAGATAGGGTGGATATCTGCCTCGACTGATTGGGGTGAGGGTAAAGAGGGAAGACAACAGGATAGCTGATAGTAAACACATAAAAACTATTAATAAAAGAATAATAAATAATTTGTAGGTGGGTGAGACCAGTGATCACAGGTGCATTTACATATAAAAGACATTTCTTGGATATCTGTTCCGCATGTGAGTCAGTTTTCACTAAAATATAACCACAGCTATTTATGATCAGTTGACAATTGATTTCAAACAACAATTGAGATCAACATTTGTGTAAACATGTAGGTCACTGTTTTCCTGGAGGCACAAAGCCGTCACTAAGGCAAACACAATTTTTATGTTTCCTTTGCTGCAAGTCTATGCTTTTGTCTCTGCTGAGAGTGACCACACACACACACATTTATTGTGTGTCCGTTACATTGTTGTCTACTAAATGATACTACAGAGACAGACACACTCTCAGACATAAAAACGAATACATATGTAGCCTAAAAGGCATTTGACTGACTGGCTAAACCATCTGTCACTCGACATTGACTTAATCTCCCTTTCTTTCTTTTGCTGTCTTCTCTTTCTCCAAAGAGAACAGTTTGACCTCATTTTGAGTTCGGTGTTAGTATTTCATTCCCAAAAGTAACAAAGACCCTCTATCATTCTCCTGTTCTGTATCCCCTTTTTCCTTTCTTTTCATCCCTTTCTGGATTTTACGCTCTCCTTTCCATCTCTTTTCTCTCTTCTTTTTGGCCAAAGTCATATCATGATGGACCAGACACTGGCCCCAAAAACACCACCTGAAGAGATCTGTTTTCATAAAATAAGTATGTCGTTTTTCTCACCAGATACTCACACACATATGTGCGTGTGCATGTACAACCACATTCAAGGATTTATTATCAGGACCACACCAATTCTGGGAAAACAGCCCGGTTGGACCAAAACCAGACACTCCATTATAACAACTTCTAACAGTGTGTGTGTGGAACAGAGAGAAGTGAATAGCACCTACGTCTTTGAAATTACCCATGTTTGTCAAACACTTTAGAGTCGGGGAGCATGAATTGGCATTAATTTGTGTACAAAAGCCCTGGATTATCAGGAACATACAAGTACTAACAGTATCATTAACTTCATCTGCTTAAGTGTGATGGGTGGAATTAGAGCACAGTGAGCACAGTCCAGAAGTTTTAGGCACTTTAGATGTTTGGATTCTTACCCATTATGCTATGCATTCAAGGAGGCATACTATCAGCCTCAAATTCATTCTGAAGGACATGACGACAACCTCAAGCATACAGTCACACTCAGATTATATGAAGAAGCCAATGAGACAGCTGAAATCAACAGAGGAATTTTTGCAGGTCCTCCAAGATGACTAGAACAATTTAGTCACTTCTTTTAAAGTTATAATGTTTATTATTATTGTTAAATACATATATCTATATATATCTATATCTATATCTATATATATATATGTATATATATATATATACACACACACACACATATATATGTGTGTATATATATATATATATATATATATATATATATATATATATATATATATATATATATATATATATATATATATACATATATATATATATATATCGTCTGATGTTGCTCACAGTGGTCCAAGGAACGCTCAGGGAGTTTGTGTGTTTGCTCAGACTCATGAAAAATTACAGGGAACATTGATTAGGAGCATGTCATTAAATCAAATACTGTCAAACACCACAATTCACTCTAGTCTTCCTCTGCGACATCTTTAAAAGTATCTTCTGCCATTTCTAAACCAGCCAGGGTGTTTGGGAGGACACAAATCACACAAATATATTGTTTGTTTTAACCAGGTCGGATCCCTTTACTTCCTTTAAAAAAAAAAAAAGTTTTGTCAGCGGTTTAAAGTGCTCTGAAATGATGGTTAGGACGTGGATGACTGAACGAGTTTTTTACTGTTTTCTGAGTGACTAGTTTAAACAACGTGGTCTCAGTTTGTTCCGATGCATTTTAGCAAATAAAGCTAATGTGCTGCGTGTTTTTCTGATGGGAGGCTGCTGAGGCTCTGAGTGTTTCTGAGAACAAACCCGAGTTAAACCTGAAGTTCTGCTCTGGATCTGTTCCACTGAACTCACAAACTAACACAACACAGCAGTGGACGTGCTTTCATGTTGTGGGTTTTCTTGGTGAGACAATAAATAGTTTTCTGACTCGTTCTTAACCAGGCAGCCTGTGTTAAATTGTGATTATCTCCAGTTGACATGGACATGATTCCTGAACAATCACCAGGTGTTAAACACCTGGCAGGATGGCAGTGATCTATATGGATGAAGCGGAATGTTTGTCGAGCTGATCAGTAGCACAATGAGTAAAATGGTGGTCTCATAATTTTATCGCTGGATTACGTGGCTTCGAATCCTCTCACCGTACTTGGAAAATACGTGTTTTTTATTTCGGCCCGCACATTTCTTTTTACTGTCTGTAGATGATATTTACATGGATACAGACTTTGTTAAGTAGTGATGCCGACGTTTTTCGGCGAGGTCTTCTTTATCTGGTATCTTTATTTCACGTAAATCCAGGTCTGATCGTCACGAATCTGCGGATGAAACATCTGGAGATGGAAACTATCACCAGTTAACCTGATCGCCAGTTAACCTGATCACCAGTTAAACTGGAACAGCAGCTAAAGTAGAGTCTCTCCACATTGTGCCGCTTTGCCATCACAATAGTCGCCCCGCAAATAGGACACATACATTTATCTTTCACTGTCGTGAAAAAGAACTCTTCCTCCCAGTCATCGTGAAAATAGTGTTTTCTCTTTCACTTCTCTGTCACGTTTTGGGGGTAAAAACCACATCTAGTTTCCCAAAGTGTCTGCGCCGGACGCTTCAGCAAAGAATGACATGGTGGTTTGACATGCGCAGTGAACTTTGACTCGGACAAGGTCAAAGTTCATTTATACCGAAGACATTTTTGTTTTTTTTAAAAAAAATATAATAAATATTGTTATTTAAAATCTGCATTAATCTAAGTATTTTTTATCTAAAAAGAACAGCAACTATAATTTTTTTTAAGGAATTTCATGGTGACTAGTGTTATTTTCAGAACATGTGTTGCAGGCAACTCACATGGTCTCTGCGGGCAACCGGGGCGCCCGCAGGCACCGTGTTGGCTACCCCTGATCTAAAGTAATTTGACAGCACACAGAAAATCAGCAAGTGATGAGCCGAATTCTGTAGTTTCAGCAGAAAAAAGATCAATTTATCAACTCATATCTGGATGGGGAGCAGAAAATGGAAATTTAAAGTGACACTCCAACTCAAAATGAATGTTTTTAGTGTGAAAAAGCAAAGAGGCTTGAAAGTAGCTATTAAAACCTGTCAAGTTTCTTCCTTGAAAGCCTCCTGGCTGCTGTAGTCAGCTTCAGTCGTTTTCACTTACAAAAAAAAATAAAAAATCAGCAATAGTAGCAAGTATTTACTGCAGACAATAACTATGAAAACAACTACACATCTCAGAACATTTGTGCAACATAATCCACTGTGGCTGCACTTCTGTATGAACAATATACTCCAAACACTTTTACATGCACAATTTAAACCCGTACACTCAAAATTCCACTACTGCAAAGCTACAGTACTGTCTTTTTACTTGTGCTGTCAAGTCTACAACTCCTTCTAACACTTTACATATTACTTTTTGACATGTATTGGTTAATGAGTAAAGCTTACTTCAGTACTTGTGTTATGGCTCCCAAGCTGGTAGGTGTACACATCCCACAGTGCACACTTGCTACACACCCACACAAATATTCACACTAAAACACTGGGCATGTTTCCTTCCACAAAAACTAATCCTCCTTCATCTGGCATTAAGCCAAGAGATGCAAGGATGAAGAGGTAAGCAGGTGATGAGACGAAAAGCAAGAATTTAGCAGAGAAGAAAAGGAGAAGAATAGTGCACTTTGCCCTCTTCGCCTTTGATTTGTGGCGTCGAGGTGATTGATCTGATTAATCTGTCTGCAGAGACCTTGACATTTTGAGCCAAAACGTTTTTACCTTCATAAGTAAGATCTGATTTTTACATTTGTACATTTCTACCTATATCCAGTTCAGGTTAATTTTATTTATATAAGGCCATTCATCTCAAGACACTTCATTAGTAAGGTGAAGAAAATTACACAGAGATCCCAACATATGCATAGTTTCCTTTGGATTCCCTTTCAGCAAACACATGACAACTGTGGAAAGAAAAAAATCCTCTAAACCTCCAGCAGAACCAGGCACAGATAGGGTGGATATCTGCCTCGACTGATTGGGGTGAGGGTAAAGAGGGAAGACAACAGGATAGCTGATAGTAAACACATAAAAACTATTAATAAAAGAATAATAAATAATTTGTAGGTGGGTGAGACCAGTGATCACAGGTGCATTTACATATAAAAGACATTTCTTGGATATCTGTTCCGCATGTGAGTCAGTTTTCACTAAAATATAACCACAGCTATTTATGATCAGTTGACAATTGATTTCAAACAACAATTGAGATCAACATTTGTGTAAACATGTAGGCCACTGTTTTCCTGGAGGCACAAAGCCGTCACTAAGGCAAACACAATTTTTATGTTTCCTTTGCTGCAAGTCTATGCTTTTGTCTCTGCTGAGAGTGACCACACACACACACATTTATTGTGTGTCCGTTACATTGTTGTCTACTAAATGATACTACAGAGACAGACACACTCTCAGACATAAAAACGAATACATATGTTGCCTAAAAGGCATCTGACTGACTGGCTAAACCATCTGTCACTCGACATTGACTTAATCTCCCTTTCTTTCTTTTGCTGTCTTCTCTTTCTCCAAAAAGAACAGTTTGACCTCATTTTGAGTTCGGTGTTAGTATTTCATTCCCAAAAGTAACAAAGACCCTCTATCATTCTCCTGTTCTGTATCCCCTTTTTCCTTTCTTTTCATCCCTTTCTGGATTTTACGCTCTCCGTTCCATCTCTTTTCTCTCTTCTTTTTGGCCAAAGTCATATCATGATGGACCAGACACTGGCCCCAAAAACACCACCTGAAGAGATCTGTTTTCATAAAATAAGTATGTCGTTTTTCTCACCAGATACTCACACACATATGTGCGTGTGCATGTACAACCACATTCAAGGATTTATTATCAGGACCACACCAATTCTGGGAAAACAGCCCGGTTGGACCAAAACCAGACACTCCATTATAACAACTTCTAACAGTGTGTGTGTGGAAGAGAGAGAAGTGAATAGCACCTACGTCTTTGAAATTACCCATGTTTGTCAAACATTTTAGAGTCGGGGAGCATGAATTGGCATTAATTTGTGTACAAAAGCCCTGGATTATCAGGAACATACAAGTACTAACAGTATCATTAACTTCATCTGCTTAAGTGTGATGGGTGGAATTAGAGCACAGTGAGCACAGTCCAGAAGTTTTAGGCACTTTAGATGTTTGGATTCTTACCCATTATGCTATGCATTCAAGGAGGCATACTATCAGCCTCAAATTCATTCTGAAGGACATGACGACAACCTCAAGCATACAGTCACACTGAGATTATATGAAGAAGCCAATGAGACAGCTGAAATCAACAGAGGAATTTTTGCAGGTCCTCCAAGATGACTAGAACAATTTAGTCACTTCTTTTAAAGTTATAATAATGTTTATTATTATTGTTAAATACATATATATATATATATATATATATATATATATATAGTGGTTATGGGGTACTTCTATGCACCGTGTGGTTGCTTCAGGGAAGACAAGACAGATGCAAGATCATTCAAGCAGACACATGCTGAGGACACACACACACACATTGAAAGGAGGAGGCGTGGAAAATACAGTAAGAGAAAGATTATGAGTATATGTGCTACCGGCATTGCGCTGTAATCCACTGAACAGTATTAATGCTCTTACTCCACATTAAAGCCAGTATTACAGCACATCTTTATTGTAAAGTAGCATTTACGGTACTTCCAGTTGCATCAACATGGTTATCACATGGTCTGTGGGTTATTGCCGCTTTGGCGGGTTACAGCTTCAATGCAGTAAGAAGAATCAAGCGTGCGTGTGTGTGTGTGTGTGTGTGTGTGTGTGTTCATGGTGTATGATACTTTTGTGCCTGCCAGCGATCTTTATGTGTACTTACAAATTCACTCCCCGGGTGCATATGCCTTTGAAGCTCAGCAGGGTAGTCTAATAGCTTTTAATTTTAATTAATTTCCTCTCTCTATTAATAACCTATATAATTCCCTAAGTGGTTCCAACTTTTAAAGGTGCTGCATTAGTCATCAGCCAATTGCTGGGTAATGGGAGGGCTTTATGCTGAATCGGCAGAAACCTTAAGTTGGCAGGTTCATCCCATAAAGTGTAAATATTTCTCAGAATTAGTTGTGATGGTATGTGTGGACATGGCTGACAAGAAATGAAAGTGGAGCTGCTAACAGTAAGAATGTGACCAGTGAGTGAGTGAGAAGGTGACAAAAACAGCAACTGAACCAAGAGGATGATTAACCTTGTCTGTGAGTGTGCCTTAAGGGGAATTAAGTCTTCTCAGAAACACATTTATAAACTCGATGATGAAATGTTGCAGGAACTGCTTTGTTTCACTGCAAATAAAGCATGTAAAACCTTGACATTTCACAGCGGTGGATAAATCACTTTGAAATTTACTTTCTGAAATTACTTCAAACATAACGCCTGTCTGAAATGGTCTGCATTTAAGCTGCCTATTGAATGATTCTTGACAATCCATTTCTAGGATTTATTATGTAGCCTGTACTGTGTCAGATAAGCTGCAACACCACATTTTAAAAAGTGAGTTATCTGCAGAAGATACAGTAGACAACAGAAGTGAATACATCCCTGTGCATTATCACTGAAATGTCAAATGATTCAAAATTTTATCACCTTAGTGTTATTGAATTTACTTCTTAGTTGAATAAAAGTGCATTTGCACTTATGTCAAATGAAAAATCAACAGTTTAGATTTACTGTACTAACAACAAGAAAAGACAGTACAACGTTCACTGTTGAGATTCAGATCTTTTTTATTCTGTACTTCATAGGTCCAACTTTATTTTGACAGACAGACTTAATCCATCTTGGCATTGAGATACCACATTTCTGGAGAGATGTTCTGACGTTCTCCAGAGACAATTATTTTCAGCTTTTCTTTGCTGGAAGGGCTGCGCTGCTCTGCCTCTCTCTTTATAAAATTCCAAAGGTGTTCTTTTGGATTCAAGTCAGGCAACATGCTGGCTCAGGTCATAGTTTTCACTTGTCTCTTCTTTAGAAACTTTTGTGATGTTGGCAGTGTGGATCATTAATATGCTGAAATATTCCACTTCAATTGATCGCCTGCTGATTGGAGTCATCTTGTCAGCCAACATATCCATCTACATTCATGGTGCCACCTGTAACTGTCATCTCCCCAACAGCTTTTGCACCAATGCAGCCCCATATCCTCTCATTGTGCTTCAATGTCAGGACTATGCATTCACTGTGGTAGTCTTGGCTAGTTTACTGCCAAACATGGTGGATCTCATCTGAGTCAAACTCATTTATTTTGGTCTCACCTGACCAAAGACTGCACTCCCAATATTCATCAGATTTGTTTTCATGTTTCTTTAGTAAATTGTATTTTGCAGTGTACCACAAAGCAAGTTTTTTTTCGTGGCCACTGTTCATATAAATTATATTTATGCACTGTGCCAATTTTCAGTGACAACCCTCGTGTCAACTCTGAAGCATTAGCCTGTCTGTTTATGAGAGCAAAACTGTGAAAGTAGTGGTAGTTATTCTAGAACAAACACTGAAGCCCTGATTAGTGACACTGTGACTCTTTCTATATCTCCTGATTACTGCTGCAGCAGTGTTTCCACAGATTTTCAGTTGGTTACTCATCTCCCTGTATCCTTTTCCATCCTTTTGAAGTCTCACATTAGATTTTTCAGTGTCTTTTTCCATGTGGAACAATGATGCAAACACGCAGACAGACACAACCTATAGGTCATTTCTAACCATGTCCATGCAGTTAGGCTTGTTAGAAGTCACGGATGTAGTTAGTGTGGTCTTAATGATCACAGGTTTTGTGTACGAGTGATCACAGGTGTATTTACTTGTGATCGCTCTTTTGGAGCCTGCATTTTCAGCATAACCTCTCTAAAGCACTCGTTGATTGTTCATAGGAAGCACGGCATTTGTGAAATTAGTTAACAAAAAATGAAATTATTGTGAGGTGAGACAATTTGGAAAGTGATTTGCACAGGTGTCCACTTGACTCTGTTACATACTGTGTGAGGGGGAAGACAGACGAACGGTGTCATTTACAGTCAGTGTTCAGTCGTATCCTGTTTACTGTCATGAAAATGTTCCATGATTTTACTTGCATCCTATAATTAGTCACTGTGACTCAAATACTGAAGTAGCTGCAGGAACTTCCTTGCCTGCCCTTAACTTCTGGTATGTTTCCTTTCTTTTACTTTGCAGAGGTGTGTGCCAACATCAGGGAGACAGACAGACAGACAGACAGACAGACAGACAGACAGACAGACAGATAGACAGATAGACAGATAGACAGATAGATAGATAGATAGATAGATAGACAGATAGACAGATAGATATGATTCTTTCCCCACTGAAGTGTATTTTAAGGTATTCTTTGATCTCCGTCTCTGACCTCCCACCCCAGCATCTCGGGTAGTTACACACCCACATTACACACACACACAGACACACACACACACACACACACACACACACACACACACACTCGTCGTGAGCGCGCAGCAGTCAGTTGGCAAAGTTTGACGCGCAGACTTCCACGGTGCACATGCGTTAGACAGAAACCAGTGAACTATGCGGGATATTTCTCAGTGACTGAAAAGAATTCTTTTGGCTCCACGGTGATAAGAAGTTGGGCGCCTGTAACCTCAAGTCTGGCCGTGAACGGAGCTATATTACCTTCCACCTGCGCTTCAGCTGTTTCGGAGTTTTTCTCTTGGGCGCTTAAGTTTGTCGAGGAAGGCAAAACGCGCTTCGATAGTTTGGCACTTTGGCACAACTCGGGACGTCGTGCGCGCTAGGCGTCAGGCACAAGGAGTCAACAAGTGGCTTTTATGTGCGGGTAGAGGGGAGAAATACAGAAAACCCGAAGTAGAAAGTTGATTGCGGGGAATTTTAAGTAAGTCATTTTTAATCTGAGCCACTGGAGGAATTTTAAGTTTGTCGGCACCATGAGAGGAACACTGGTTTTCCAGATGTGGATGGTTTTATTGTTGGGGACTGTGACTGAAGTCGGGAAGGCTCAGGTCTCCACCGCCAAAGTGATGAGGGGCAACAACAGAAGAGACGGTGAGATCTTTTCTTTGTTTCATTATTACAGTAACTTGTCCTGTTAAAGCTGTAGGCCTGTTATTTATACGTACTGTGCTCTTTTCATAAATGCAACTTTGGGTCTGTTTTGTCTTTTCTACTTCAATTCTGAGTTGTAATATTGCTGTGAGATGATCAATAATAACTTGAGATATTTAAGTGACAAATACTTTCTTTGCATTGTCTGATTGTCTTGTGGCAGCATGTTTTTTTTTGTGTGACAAGTGACTGAAATGGTTCATTGTAGTGAAAGACCTGTTGGCACAATGAAAAATTGTTACAAGAGAGAGGAGGCAGTCCCGGGGTGGTGAAAGTTATAAGTGATGTAAAGGAGGTGCAAACCAAGCTATTAAGAAAGAGGAAGAGCAAACTGAGTAAAAAGTCTGCATGTCTCAGCCAGCTGGGCACCAGTAGCCTTTTAGTGGGACTTGATCACTTTGGCAATTCATCTCTTCCTTCATTGAAGCTGAAGTTTTCAGACTCCCTGAACCACTTGCCTATATAACTTCCTGGAGGTGTGCCATGCTTACTTTTCACTTGGCCCTGAGGCTGAAGTCATGGTGCAGTACCTTTGGTTACACACATACACACTCAGCTGCAGGGTTGCTTTTGGCTGGGAAACATGGAAATACCAGTGTATTAGGTTCGAACCTGGATGCCTGCTCCTGAGGCCTGTTTCACCAAACACTCAACTGTGTGTGTTCATGAAAAAGGAATAACACAGTCTGTCAGTTTACACATTAAATACCCTACATTTCCGTGACCTTTGCTACCTATCAAATACCTTGAAAACTGCCTCTGTTCCATTTTTTTAAATCATTTTTTTAGTTACTACATTCATCTGCTCATGATTAAACATTTTATGAGTCATTTGAACCAAACGTGGCAGTAAATCTAATCACATTTTGAAGTCAGTATCAGAGTTTTATCTTTTGAATCAGAGCGTGAAGCATTCACACATATTTCACTGATAGCACCCTGCCAGATACACACCTATTGATAGTCAAAAGTAAGTGGATATGCTGTAAATGATGTGGCACATCCCAGTAGCCACAGAGTGACAGCTACAGTGTAGCGGCACTGTGAGACGGATCAGGATAAAAATAAATAAATAAATAAAAAGTAGTGAATAGTAAGAAATAAATGGCTTGTTGCAAAGTAAAAGTTTATGCTTTTAAAGGCAACTGCTGCACCAACAGTATTTGGTCAACGTTCAAAATGTCAGCAGGATAAAATGTGCCTGTTCTGTAACAGAATGGAGAAAAGAAAAAATTAAGCTGGAAAGATCAGAATGTGGCACAGTCAAAACACCAATTTTCACATTTACAACACTGCAGAAATGGGAGCTTTTATTGCCTTTTCCAACATTTGTTCATAGTTCGGCAGAAAATCTCCTCGGTAGCTGTTTTTTGTTTTTGTTTAATGTTACTAAGAAAGAGTCAGTCTAAGACTGGAGTTACAATCAAACCTGCAGGGCATTCAAGTGATGTGAATATAATGTAGTGAAAACACATCAACTAAAGCTTTGAAAAACAGAAAAAAATCACTTGCAGGGCAGAATGTACCACATATAATAAAACTTTCTCCTAAAAGGCCCATAAGCAAAATTACCCAACTCTCAAAGTCAGCATTTAATAATAACCTTTATGATTTTCAATAAATGTTTGTAGTAGTTTTTCTCAAGCTTTAGATGCTGAGTTTCTTTGTTGTTCATGTTTACTCCTTTTTCACTTATTGGTCAAGGTTTCCAGGCATTATGTCCTTCCTAGTTTAGCATTCCTCTTAAAGTCTGCACTGCTGCTTTTGTTCCTGCCTTCATCGTTGGTCTTCTGCAGATCTTTGGCAGTAAAACAAGGTTTTTCTCATCTGTTATTTTCAAATATCTGATTCTTCATAGGGATATTTTGTTCTTTCTTCTATATCCTGGAAGGTTTGCTGCTCTGCAATGAGTTTTAAACTTGATTATGATGCTGCCAACTGTGTCTTTTAGAACTTAGAGTGTTTTGGAAGCTGTTTTTTAAATTTTTTTTAAGCCACTGCCTGTTTGTTGTAATGAAGTATTTTTTTTCTCTTTGCTTCATAGACTGCCACTTTATCTTTGCCATGTTTGCTCTCAGCTTGAACACCTGTATAAGTGGGTTTTATATCTTCATCACACCTGAAGTAAATTCACAGTGGTGATGGAGCTCACAGAACTTTAACAGGATTTGGCAACAGTTTGGTAGCTTTTCATATTAGTAAGTGATTAACTGCAATATTAGATACAGGTTGAAATGTTCTTTGCTCTTTCAGTTACACAAGCTTTTGCATTTTTTATTGAGCCTGCTTTCCCCCTGAAGTAAAAAAATTACTATTTACTTGATAAAATTTATAATCTTCCTTTGAAATACATTGCCAGGAAACTGTTCTCCAAATTTCCGTTTCCATTCAACTGCTAGAATACATGTTAATGTAAATCTCAGGGGTAACTTTACATTGGAAGTTTGAGATATAGTGATAGACTTATTTTTGCTGAACAGTTTCCAAGTATTCTAGTCAAAAGTCAATGATCAGTCCTTAAAATGAAAAATGTTAAATTAGTCTGACATGTGAGTTGCAGAGATGAAATAAGTGGTTTAAACTCTCACTCAGTGAGAAAGAGATAGCGGTTCACAAAAGAACCGAGCTCCTGACATGATTTTCAAATAATTTATGTGTTCTGATAATATCAAATCAGACTGATATGATCACAGTGAGGTCGCTCATCTCTAGATCAACAAACACTATCAGAAATGTGATAGTTGCTATTGAGACAGAGTGGTTATTGGATACTTAGATTTAACAGCTCTTTAAACCACTGCATACAGTCTAACAATAACACTGCCCAGAAGTTATCTCTACTTGTGTGTGTGTGTGTGTGTGTGTGTGTGTGTGTGTGTGTGTGTGTGTGTGTGTGTCTGTGTTTTTGCCTCAACAATCAGCTTATGTGGAATATGAGAGCTTAGTTCCGTTATTTGATTGACTGCTGGTGATTAGAGTCGTTTCCACATACAGGAGTGAACCTGAAGCTCACAGGAACTCTGCAGCTTTCACTCATCCATTTAGCATTGTGAATGTGCCCGTGTGCATACACCCTTGTGTATTTGGATACGTGCGTCTGTGTCTGAATGTTCTGACAGAATGTCTTAGCTCACTTCGAGGAATTCCCCCCAAGGTTTTTTCCTCCTGTGTTTGTTCAGCGTGTTGCTTGTTCCTTTCGCCTGCCATTGAAATGTGTCTGTGGGTGCATTAAAGGGGTCGGGGTGGGGCTGTTTGAGGGGTGAGACAGGGAGACAGGAGTGTATTTGCAAAACAAACAAACAAAAAAAAAAGGAACACAAACATTCATGTAAACATGAAGGAGAACATAAACACTATTTGGCCTTTTTGCTCTGAGCGACATATCTCTGCTGAAAAGACCAGATGACCCAGATTGGACAAAGACTAAGACACAGACACAGACAGACACATAGAGGCAGTCATCACAAACCATCACACATGTTCAGCTGTTTTCACGTGCATTAGAATACAGTATAATTGACCTGCTTTTAAACCGTCAGGTTTAATGATCATTGCTCTGAACGATTATTCTAATAAATATTCATGTCAAACATTGTCAATATGCAGCACAATGTGACACGAGAAAATGCTTGGCAGTAGCTGTGAATTTGCAACTGACCTCGAGTGGCATCTAAGAGAATTGTGAGATGCTTCAACTAGAGCCCATTATATTGGTTGATTGATACTGGCTGTCTGATATGCACCAATGTGAAAATTAATTTACCTTACTTGTACAAAAGATAATACAGAAATTATGCTTGGGGTTATTTAGAAATTGTATCATACAGTTTGTCCAACAGAGTAGCACACTATGATTCCATTGTTCACAACACTGCCTGCAGCACATGTAGCAGAGTATGTGTCACAGCTGAGCAGATGGTGGCATGGAGTCAAGTGGTGCCTCTACGATAAGCTGCTAACTAGCTTGTAAAATACATTGTTGGAAGGTTGACTAACAGTGACCTCATCATTTTCTTTTTCCAATATTACATTTTTTTCCTCTTTAAACATTGGTAGCAGCATCGGCCCTATATGCATGTATGCATATCATGTGTTGAGCTACTGTGGTGGAAAATCACTGCATACTGGGAGTCACTTTTGTGAATATGACAGAATGTGTGAAATACTCTGGAGATTTAAGTGCATTGTTATCTTTTTCAAGTTTGTTGGCTTTAAGATTAACGGAAGTTATGCAACTGTATTACCTACACACATTACGTACTTGTGTGTGAAAGTTGACGCGCACATTAACATGCAGACGCACACACAGTCCATGAATATTTGGACACTGACACAATTTTCAGCATTTTGGCTCTGTACACCACCACAATGGATTTGAAATGAAACAATCAAGATGTGCTTTAAGTGCAGATGTTCAGCTTTAATTTGAGGTTATTTACCTTCAAATCAGGTGAACGGTGTAGGAATTACAACACATTTTTTTGCGGTGTACAGAGTCGAAATCCGGAAAATTGTGTCAATGTCCAAATATTTATGGACCTGACTGTACACCACACAGTTGCACTTGGAGTATAGATAAATAACAATGTCACATACAGAGACCATGCTTGCAATTAGTGCCACCATTAACCTGTTATTTAGTTATACAGTGCAACTGGCTACTCTGCTAAACCGAGAACATAGCTTCTATTCCTGCTGGTGGCAAAAACACAAGATGTTATATAAAGAGTCCTGGCATATCCTCCTGATTCCTACTCTTCTTTCTTCCAATAATTCTTCTCTTATCTTTTGCCTTCCTTTCTCAGAACTCTCTTATCATCCTCTGCCTCGCTACATATCACTCCATCTCTCCAGATCCTCCTTTTTCGATCTCTCCCTTTCTCATTTCTGTCTTTATCTTCCCACCTTCCCCCATCTGTTTCAGCTGTTTTTCATCAAAGGCTATTTCACCCTGTTGGCTCTGTGAGCAAATATAATGTGACAAAACAGTGTCACAGACATGCACACCGGCATACTCAGACACAACAATAGTACCTGCACAAGGATAATACATTTAGTGAAATTTAGTTTATAAACCCTCAGATACTTAGCATCCACCGTGGATACACTTGAAAGACCTACATTCACAGGTGTTGAAAAAGGGAACAGAGAGAGAAAAATAGACAAAAAGCTACAAGATGCACAGTAATTCAGCCAGACAAAGCTGAATTTATTCAACCGTTGTCCATTTTGGTTTGGAAATTTTCTGTAAATCTGTGAAATTTATATTAAAATGTGTTTCTTTGGTGTATTTCTGCATGTGTGTAGTAACACATCCTGATAGTGACTCGACAAAAAAATATTTAAATAATGTTTATTTTCTCATATTTTCTATCACACAACAAAACCAGTGTTTTTCTTTTAGTGGGGTTTCATGTGTTCAAAAATATGTAATGAAATCTCAGACTGATCTGCACAGATGTATATATTGGCTTAATTTTAGGGATTAAAAGATAATATATGTCCATTATTTACACGGTAAGCCGTTTAAATCTGTGGCACTAAAGTGTATCTGCCAGTTTTTTAAATTATTGGTCCATCAAATGTCTTCCACTTCTGTAAACCAGAACTGCACAATTTCCAGATTTACTAAATTTTGGTATAATTGTTTTATGCGGTTTACATAAAATATATGGCGTGATTAAAGTAAAATGCCATGGTGGAGAATGTGATGGAGCTGAAACATAACATTAAACAATGTTCAGTTTTATTGTGAACAACACTAAATAAAACATCATTTGAAATAAAACTTAAATCTAAATGAAAAAAATAAATATAAACCAGCATTAAAATTAGAAGCGGGACAATCATTCTTATGCTTTCCTGCTTTGCATATCTGACAAAATAACCATCAGTCAGTCACAGGAGATTTTTACCTTCAACTGCTAAAGAAAAATACCTGATTGACATCCGAAACTGGCTACAGTTTGCTTCACATGTGTGAGTATTTTAGGGCCTACAAGAGTAAGAGCGATGTAAAATTGGTCCTCAGAGGGTGTACATGAGTGCTGAGCAATGCATATCAGCAGAATATTTAGACCAATCTACTGCATATGTATGAAACGTGTCCTGTAAGGAGTGTAATCCCTGCTTTACACAGATCAGCAGAATATCCCATTTCTGGCGTGCAATTTACTATTTAAAAAGGGAACAATAGGCAAAACAATCAATTTACCAATTTAGCTCTATTTCATGAAAGCCTCGGTCATACAGTGGTGAAACAACATCAGTTTCAAATGTAAAAAACTGAAATTTAACAAGTTTGGAAGTTAGATTTTAAAATAGTACACCTGGATTGCACTTGATGTATTCTTGGTTTTAGCTGCTGAAGCGTGTTCACTTTGCCATAACAGTATTTATCAGTCAGGTTTGAGAGATGCCGAGTGTCTATATCCTTCATAGTCCTTTAATCGCTTTCCATATTGATTAGTTGCCAAACATGCAGAGGGTGGGTTTTATGTAATAGGAGCCTGTCAGAGGGCAGATGCCAGAGGAAAGAGAGCAGAGATAAAGACGCATGAAGCTGCGGTCAGACAGAGATTTAACAGTGTGGTGACTCCCATAGTGTAGTCAAAAGCAGGTGGGAAGCATAAACTGTCATGATTAGGCCGACTAGCATGCAAATAATAGCAATCACATAATTGTTGCACAATTTAGTCCTTGATCTGAGAAACAATATGTCCCAAACTTAATCGCAAGTTAATACAGGGCTTTACCGGGTTGACTTTGGAGAATCAAGTCGATAACTTATAAAGTGGGTTTAGTATATAATTCCCTCTTTGTGTCACTATTCTCCGTCAGCAGCTCAGTAAAGAAACACTGCCTGTGGAAACACTAACTGAGCTGGTTTATCGCACAGAACAGGGACTGTGGATTTTGTCCTCTATCACTAACAGCAGAAGCACAATTGGTTGGACTGTCTGAATGAAGTCTCTCAAGTTCACTGTAAAAATTGGAAACCTAAAGCGAAAAGATGTTGAACTAATTCCACTGAAATCTACTTCAGGCTTGTTGTTGATTAAGCTAATCTAATAATTAGCTAATGACATTTTGTTTTATCATTTTATACAGTTAATATTCTATTATAAATCAAGCGATTTGCTTTTTTAAGCAGTGGAATTATTTCCATCACAAGATGTCCTTTCCATCACACCAAACTTTTCGAATTATATTTACAGTTAAAGATGAAATGAGCTGCTTTGAAATGACACTCAATAAATATAGTGTCATGAACATACACTTAGCTTGATTTTTTTTCTTCCATTTTTAGTTACTTTCATGGAACATATTTGGTTCTCAAGTCACACACTGTCACACGTTACTACTTAGACAAACCCTAGAATTTGCATTGTGTACAATGTGGTGAAAGTGATACTTATTTGTAATGCCACATGTTTTTGGTTTTAAAAAAAAGAAACACAAATATCTCCAACACATAATGCATTTCATTAGAACTAAATTTACATATCATTTGTTTTTAACAGTAAAATTTCATTGTTAGCAAACTCAAACTCAACCAGAGTTATTTCTCCAAAGTCTAACTGAGGATAAAGGCCAAAAAGCTAAAAATACACATAAAAAGCCAATTTTATAAGATAAAAAATGAATGAGCTCCTATTTATTTTTTTATATACACCCTTTGATGTTGAGGTGATGAGAGAAATAAAAAAAGAAATATATATTTAATCCTTTTATACATCTGGGATAGAAAAATGCAGATAGTTGAAGAAACATGCAGATACATGAGTGGTTGTGCTCACAGTAGCATGTCTGTAATAACAGTGTGTGGGAGGTTGTGTAGTACACTGAAAATTCAAGGTGCTCAACGTCACATACAAACACACAAACAATACCATCTCCCACCGACCAAAATATTCTTGAGCATCTAAATCCATAAAATGAGCAACAAAAGAGATAAATACAATACATACTGCAGTCAAGGTTGCAAGGATGTTTTAATACTAGAGAATTATATTTGGGCTTGAGGTCCATTTAATAGACCTTCTTTTTCAGTAAATAAAGCTTCCAATTCATGATATTGTAGACGTTCTCTTCTCATTCGTAGTGGCTTAAAATATATTTTCAAAATGTATCCAACTTACCATTGGCATCATTAATTGACAAAATGGTTCCTTTCTCAATGTCCGTTCACAAGCTATTGTGGAGCTTCATGTTGCATCACAATCACAAGATTATACTGTTCCAGATCTAAACTGCTTTGTCCTAAATTCATTCTTTATTCGTGAGATGGAGGAAAACGCAGATTTAGTTTTGGCATGGCTGGTTGTCCATGAACCTGCTCACACCGTCTTTTATTATCACTCTGGCTCTGACGGACTGATTTACGGCAGGATGCAAATTGGTTCCAAATGTTTTTTGTGTCACCATATTAAACACAGGGGTGACAGCAGGGAGGAGCATTGCTGAGGTTATTGGAATTCATGAGTCACATTCAGGACACCCGACGTGGAAATACTCCACACCCGCCCACCCAGGCCGACACACACACCAACACAATTACAGGATCTCCCTTTCAAGGGAATCCCCCAATAAACACTCAACATCTTACACACACACACACAGTATGCGTGAGCCAAAGTGACCCCACCCCTAAATGTTTGGCAGACAACCTTTTCCTCCCCTGCACAGACAAAACTGGGTGGTGACCGCTTGGACGGCCTGATGAGAGAGCAGTGTGTGTTGTGTGTGTGACAAGAGAGAGGCAAAGAGTGAAATGATGCCTTGGAAATAGAGTGGAGTGAAGCTCATGTGGGAGGGGGTGCTCATATTTTAGCAGGAGGAGGGGGGCAGTCGGAGGGAAGTGAACGTTTAGAAGGGAGCTTAAAGGGCACAGAGGAGGAGGAGAGGGAAAAGGTGTGTAGAGAGAGATATGCCAAGTTAAAAGACCTGTCCCTCAACTTTTCTGCCCTGTCAGCTTTCAAAGAGATAAACCAACTGCAAGCCAAGTGGACAGAGTATAAAGGAGGAGATGGAAGAAAGCGGGACTGATAGAGGAATGGAGGGGGGTGCAGATAAGATATTTCTGGAGAGGGAGAGCAGGACCAAGTATAGTACCACACATCAGCAGATTATCTGATTTCAGTCACAGAATCTGATCAAGACTTAAGCCAAAGTGGAGGGGAATGGTTAGGTTGGTTTCCCCCAAATCTGATCGAGCAAAAACAAAAACAACAAATTCCTCAGCATTGTCCATATAAATAGAATGCTCTTAAAAGAAGATTAAATTGCTCCATCAGACACTCTGATGTGTGAAGCCAAGTAACAGTGACCATCATCAAATATCTAATGTTAACACTAAACCAACAACAAAAGCACTCAGAGAGCGCAGTACTCCGTCAAGGCTATTCATTCCCCCATGTACCATTGTCAGAAATGTAGCATTTTTTAATTGAAATGCAGCATTTGTTTATTAGTTGTTGATAATCACCAATCACGGCAACATAGAATGTGGCCATCGAATATAGATGTACCTAAATGACAAACAAAACGACCTTGCACTGAGCACAGGCATGTGTTCTACTATAATGTTTTACACCTCAGTTTAGGAATGAACTGTTACATTTTTTTTCTAGATTATGATCCTTAGTAAACAAGGCGAACAATTGCTGATATTTGGAACCGATATTTAAAGTAAAAATTAAAACCGACAAACAGAACTCGAATGCAAAACTTAATTAAAAGGCCTTCACTATGTCTGTTTTGCATAATGTTTGACGAAAACAGAGTTTTGTCTTTTATTCTTCAGTGTTGATAGAATGTTACTCATAATATGTAACCAATCAGATAGTGCTGTGTGTGGGACATTGTTCGAGACTGCAGAAAAGGGATCACAGATAGAGAAAAACAGCTGAAACTGAGCCACAAAAGCACATTTTTGAAATGGAATTAGTAAAAAAAAAAAAAAAAAAAAAAAAAAAACGATACCAATAAT
The DNA here is from genome assembly GCF_022539595.1 of Amphiprion ocellaris. Classification (NCBI taxonomy): domain Eukaryota; kingdom Metazoa; phylum Chordata; class Actinopteri; family Pomacentridae; genus Amphiprion; species Amphiprion ocellaris. The sequence goes on from NC_072772.1 coordinate 9,737,743, forward strand.
GAGAAAATTTCTAAGCACACCAGACTGATTACTGATTGATCCTTCAGATGCATAATTATGATATTTAGGTAAAACCAATCCAACTTGACCACATCATCTTACAAAAGTAACAAAATCTTGGTATGGTAGTATGTAAATCCATAACAGTTTACAAAAATGTAATGACTATCAGTTGTGATTGTGTAACTGATAAAGAAAGTTTTTGCTGTAAATTCTATTATTCTCTCTGATCCATCAAGTAAATCTGAGATGTATTATGAAGTCCAAGCACATTATTAGGAACAGCTGTGTAACCTAGTGCAATCCAATACAACAGTTCTGCCATAAATTCTGCTTTGCAAACAGCATATTTAGTTTCAGTGTTTGTTGACCTTGTCAGAAAAGTGATAACTCCACTTTATGGCCATTACTGAGGTCATAATTGGTGGTGATACTGGACTGCATTGCATGGAAGCGTTTCTTTTATTTTATCTACACTAGTAACAGCAAAATTCCAATTTCTTTCTGTTTTTGACATCAAAGGAAAATTACACAAATTAACTGAATTTACATGTTTAACATCAGAAACCTGTAACTGTGTATTTCCTACATGAATTACATTTGCAAACTGCATCGTAATTTGAATTGTTTTGGTGCCCCATGTGCCATCATATTGCCATTTTTACTCCGCCAAGGAACGCGGAGTTATGTGATGATCGGCATATGTGAATCAGAGTAACAGGGTAACAGATTTGGGTGAAAATTTCAGGGAAGGTCACAAATGACACAAGGACCACCTCATTAGATTTTGGTGGTGATGCGGCTTATAGTCTGGATCCACGAACTCATTAAGGGTTTCCCATTGAGATGGCAGCACGGCGTCTGATAGCAGCAGTGTCACTTTTACCATGACAACAAGTGAACGCTACCTCAGCTGCCTGCTGACGATCACATGATTGCAGTCCTCCTACAAATCCACTGCTGCCGACTTATTGGTAATGATGATTTGGTATCGTACATAATGTACACATGCATAGCACACGCCTGTGCTCAGCGCAAGGTCAAGGTAGAGTTCTGTGCTCTCTGAGTGCTTTTCATGTTTTTGTATTGTGATCATCCTGGGACTCCATAAGTATTATAGATATACAGTTAATATTTATTTATTTTTAATTTTTCAAAAACCCAAGTGAAAACAGATTTCTACAAAGTCATGTCAATTAATTAAAAATATAGAATGTAAAATAAATGATTGCATAAGTATTCAGAGAGACGAGTGAGAAGAGTGGGCGAAAGACATGCAGCAAATGACAGTTGGACTCGAACCCATGGCCGCTGCATTGTGGACTATAGCCCCTTTTTATGGGTTGCCCGCTTAACCAGTTGAGCTACCGGGGAGCCCCACCTTGTCGTGTTTAAACTATTTTTGTGTTTCTTTGGCTGTATGCTTTGGGTCATTGCCTCGCTGGAAAACAAATCTTCTTCCAAGTCATAGTTCTCTTGCAGACTTCATCAGGTTGTCCTCCGTTTCTCTATACTTTGCTGCATTCATTTTACCCTCTACCTTTGCAAGCACTCCAGGGCCTGCTGCCAAGAAGCATCTCCACATCATGATGCTTCCACTACCATGCATTATGGTGAATGGTGTGTTTGTGATGATGTGCAATGTTTGATATTGGCTAAACGTGGCATCTAGTCTGATGGCCAAAAAGCTCAGTTTTGACAGACAAAAAAAACATTCTTCCAGAAGACTTCGTTCTGGCAAACTCATGTCTAGCTTTTTTCAATGGTGGCTTCCTCTTTGCCACTCTCATACAAAATTTGACTGATGAAGAACAGGGAACAATTTCTCCCATCTCAGCTGCTGAAGTTTGTAACTCTTTCAGAGCAGTCATATGTGTCTTGGTGGCCTCACTCACTAGTCTCTTGTTTGCACAGTCACTCAGTTTTTGTGGCTGGCCAGCTTAAGGCAGGTTTTTACATGTGCAATATTCCTTCCATTTTTAAATGATGGATGTAACTGTGCTCCAAGGGATATTCTGTGACTTGGAAATTCCCTTGAATCCATCGACTTGTGCTTTTCAATGATCTTTTCAAAGCTTCCTTTGAGTGTTGTTTTTGTCTTCATGATGTAGTTACAGCTAGTAGTACTGATTCACCAGTGACTAGACCTTCTAGATACAGGTGTATTTATACTACAATCACATGAGACAAATTCACTGCATTCAGATGATCTCCATTTCACTAATTGTGCGACTTCTAGGAGCAATCGGCTGCACCTGTGTTGAATTACACAAGCCAATTTAAAGGGGGTGAATACTTATGCAATCACTTATTTAACATTATATATTTTTAAATGATTGACATTGCTTTGTAGAAATCTGTCTTACCTTGACATGATAGTCTTTTTGTAATTTTTTTATCAAAAAGCCAAATTACACTGACTGTGATTCAGTGTTAGAAAGCAACAAGAAAAGCACTAAGAGAGTGCAGTACTCTGCCAAGGCTGCTCAGTCGTTGTATTATTTCCAACAGATTAAATCTTTTAAAAATTTGTGGTCCGCAGTGGTCGATTTTTAGTAGGATCACAATCATGTGATCATCACCATGCAGATGATGTAGTGCACACTTGTAGGCATAGTTACAGTGACGCCATGCCGCTATCTAGCAATGATACAGAAATCTTTAACAAATCCGTGGATCCAGACTATAAGCCACATCACTGCCAAAATCTAATCAAGTGGTCCTTGTTTCATTTCTGACCTTCCCTGAAAATTTCATCCATATCCGTTGATCCATTTTTGAGTAATGTTGCTAACAGACAGACAAACCAACGCCGATCGTCACACAACTCCGCCTCCTTGGGGAGTAGTAGAGAGGAAAAATTCCAAGAGGGCTCAAAACTTTTTATAAACACTATACTTGTTAATGCAAGCTTGTTGGGAGTTGTGCAGAATCATTTATCTCTAGTGATGTTTATTGTCTTCCTTTTACTCTTAATAAATCAATATATAAGCCAAGCACTTTTGAAAATAAGTAGAGCTGAGGACACAGCAGAGGAGAATGAGGGAGGAGGCAGAGGGAGACGGACGTTTAGTTCCTTGTAGAGTGTAGTCAGTTTTGGCAGCTGAGCCATCTAACTGCCACTGGATGTAGATTACAGGAGCAGGACAATGCGACAGAGAGCAGGAAGGAGGTGTACAGAAAGAGAGGAAGGATAAGAAGCAATAAAGAAAGTGATTAGACTAGTGGATGAAGGAGAAGAAAACATGAAATGACGAAGATGAAGTGAAAAATATGGCTGAAATGGGATTTTCTTTTGGCAAGGATGGCAGAGAGTTAGATAGTTAGGTAGAATTGGAAAAGTGCGAGAATAAACAACTACAAAGTTTCTCATTCAATAGAAGATGAGACATTGAGCGGGATAAATCAAAGAGGCAGAGCTGAAGGAAAGGAGGAGAGTGATGCTGTAGTCTGCCAATATGTGAGTTTCCAAAAAACAGCTGACAAGCAGGTAAAAGAAAGAGCTAGTGAAAGAGCGAGAGGGATAAAATGAGACAAGAGGAATAGAGAGTGATGGACATGAAAACAGATAGAACAGAGGTGTGAAAAGAGTGATACAGAGACCACGGCATCACAATAGGAGAAATATAAGTTGGGAGGAGTGTGCAGCCAAAGTAATATAAACAAGAGATTGCGGGATAAGGAGGCATAGAAGGAGAGGTGTGCAAAAGAGAGTGTGTGCTTTAAAAGGATGTTGATTAGCTGCAAACGGAGCTTCTCTCACTGAGTTAACTCTGTCCCAGTCCTTGACAAATAAAGCTAATGTGACTAAACAGTAAATGCAATGAAGAAACTGGCGATCCCTTTGTGTGAGCGTGTTGGAGATACAAAGATAAAGAGAAGGAGGGTGTTTGTGTGTGTTTGGAGATGGGTACTGGTTAAGTGCAGTGATACTTTATGGCCTACAGCCTGTAAAAATACATAGCAAACAGCACATTTACTTCCCTTCATATTTCCCTAAACTACTCAGCTATAAAATAGGCTTTCAGTACAAATATGACTTATAATTTTACCACCAGTCAAGCTTATACGTACAAAACTTACAGACCCCTTGGATATTGACAGAGAAAGAGAGAGCATTGGATCAAACTACACAAACATATTAAAATAAATAACACAAAATGCCAACGTAAGGAGCTGGACCACCATGAGCTGCCAGAACAGCTTCTATTAAAAAATGCATTACACTTTGTTTTTACACAAATAACTCTGGTGTATAACAGTGCCACTGCAGATGCAGCCTGTGTGTTAATTACATCGATATCCCCTCAGGCAAGGCGGTGGATGGAAACAGGTTGTTTGAGGGGATTGTGAGGGAAATTAAAAGCATATGTAATGCGGCTACGTGGCAGGTATTTAGGTTTGTTTGAGTTGGACAGTAACTGAAAACCACACTGCCGGTAAAATAAATGTATTAAAGCAAAATATGTTAACATTGTAAGTATGGTAGACAATTAACAGCACCCATTTCCCATCCCACATAAAAAAAAGCACACTTTCTTCTTCAACTGTACCCACTGTTGCAGCTTTCTCAACCTAATCTGCCATTGTAGACTGAGATGTTTATTTGTTTAACTGCCCAATAAAATGTACTTGTACAAGTGGGGGATCAAAGATTAAAAACTGTACCTAATTTAAAACTGGCTGCCATCACCATCGAAGTAGTTTCCCTGTACAGTAAAACAGTGCTCCTAACACTTCTGCAATGCTCCCTAGAAGTCCCGTTATGCAAACATGTCAAGTATCGTCTGTGGTGGGCACTGGATATCCCAAACTGTGTCAAAACGGTTATCCTTCAAGTTGAATTTCATTTTAGGGGAGAGTGGCAGGGAGACAAATTCAGCAACCTGGCAGATTGGGGAGTGACAGTTGCCTTGTTGGGGCCAAAACATTTGTGCGAAATTTTACGTAATTCCTGGTGCACAACCTTGTACATGCTGAAGAAGACAAGAAGCATGCTCTTGGTGCATTCCTGACTTGATGCACCATGTTTGGTTTTGGAAACAGCAGGATCTACCACTGTGAAAACTGCTGTTTCTTCTGTTGGTGGTAGCTGTAGACACACATGGAGGTCAGCTCATCCCAGCTGATGACTGACACAGATTGCGATGTTCTCTTCTTTGCACCAGTTTGCTGTCCATTGACAAAATGGCAAATATGTACTTACAAGTTGTCAGAAAAACAGGCCTAACTGTTGATTTTGCGGTGACACATTGTCTTCTGACATGTTATAAGTAGGTCACACATCAAGGCGCTCTGTAAAAAATTGCTCATATCCACAGTCACAATCTTCAATGACTCGCAAAATATAAATCACTTGCTATTGAGCTCTGTTATGTATATATTAATATATAAATATATTTCTTGTATGTCTTTATTATTATTCTTATTGTTTCAGTCTGGAACAGGTGCACAATACATTTCCCTGCGCATTATATTATGTATAATTGTGTTTGTGATAAATAAAGGTCTTGAATCTTGAATCTTGTTTGCAACACAAAGATGAAATCAAAGGATTAGTTTATTGCATGAGTAACTGTTAGAAATCATTCTGAAGTTTGGGAGATAGTTGAAACCAACAGCACAAGCTGACAGCTACACTCACACCACGACTCACTGCAATTTAATACAACAAAACGTTTGCAGTAGGACAGTGTATTTAGACTAAATGTCCTGTTCACTTTTTGTTTGTGTTGCGGTTCACCTAAAACCTCTGCTGTAACAGCTGTGTTTACTTGGCGCTGCAACGTTCATAGTATATAACATTTTATAAGCTCTATCTGCAACCGTGTATCAGCCTGTTATGTTTTGAGGCTGGGTTACCCTGGGAGGAAAATTATTACCATCACTTCTCAGTGTCTGCTGTGCTGACCTTGGTGCATCCTTTAAGTGTAGGAGAAGCTCAGAGCCTCTACACATTCTGTATTCACATAACAATCTGTCTACTCTCTGACTGCACCAGTCATCATAATGAAGTATATATAGTTTTTCAGAAGTAGTTTGTAATGAGACTCTTACAAATCCCAAACCGTTGTTTATTCACAATCCAGTCTGCCAGAAAGAGAGAAGAAATGGGGAACTTGACATACGGAACCAGATTTACTGCAGACATTTTACACAACAGGTGAATCAATAAAATGAAAACATTGCCACTCTTGGGAATTTAAAGAGGCCTGCATAACAAAACTAGTGCAGAACTTAGCAGGCAAGTCATCCATTGTGTGAGGAGGATTATCTATGGATCCCATTTAAGAGTGAAACCTCTGAAGTACTGTAGTGCCGGTTACTGGATACTTTCTCAAGAAAAAGACACAAAGGAATCAAGTCTTTCAAATGTTTTCAACACCTGCTGCAACTTTAAAGTACAAGATAGAGATCCTGAAAAATGGTATGATACCAGTGGGTTTCTGCTGCCAGGGCAAAGTCAGGGTGAGAACATGACAAATGTCAGAAGTGACACTGCAGAAAGATGAGAGCGAGAGCTGCTCTCACCCCAGGAGATTCGCCCCTGCTGAAGAAAAGAGATAAACACTCTGTGTATTTATGTTGTGTGTTTTATATAGTGCGCGCGTGTGTGTGTGGGAAAGAGAGTGTGTTTGACAAATCCTCTAGTGCACCGTGAGAGCTATGTCTTTGTTACTGTGACAATGGTACCCTGACACAAATGAAAAAGATTCCTTTTTTTCCTTCTCTGTCAAACACTTTTATCTTTCCTTCCCAACTGTCAGCATTTCTCTGCATATTTCCCTCACTCTCTCCCATTCTGCATTTGTGTATCTCAGCATTTCTTCCGCTGTCCCCCCCCACCTCCCCGTCTCCTCTTGTCTTCATTAGCTTCACCTCTCCTGTTTTCATCTCATCATTAACTCTGTGAATTTTGGTATCTGAGCAGCTGAGAGAGCCACAAGAGTAGAGAGCGAAGCGGAGAATACAAATACAGAGCAGAGAGGGAGAAATGGGGATAGAGGACATGGATAGGAGAAGAGGGAGAAGCCATTGTTAGAGGGATATCAAAGAGGGAAAATGAAAGAGTGGCGGAAAGAAAACTTAAGGCAAAAAGAGAAGCAGAGGAGAGAAAGTAAAATAAAAGAAGGGGAAAGGAATGGCATGAGGATGGTGTTATGTGCTACTGCAGAGCCTACATGAGGATAAGTGATCCCAGTGGTAGATAGAAGGTCAGATGCACACTGACAGTCGGACCGCTACTTAACCTTGCGATACGACCACACACACACACACACACACACACACACAGACAGGCAATGCTACGCTTGGACACATGCTCCCTGACACAAAAATGCATACACAAATGCACACTTACGCACATCTGATGTGAGGCAAACAGACTGAGAGCAGGATAGCTGTCAAAACATCAGCATCTGCTCAGCATCACACACAACGCTCAGAGCAAACACGCACATACGTCTAGCAAACAGCGTCCAAGCAGCCCTTAGAGGGATCAAGGCTGATTTTTGATAAACTTGTGCTACTCCAGCTGGGGCTTAGCAAAAACACACACACAGACACACAAACAGAGACACACTGCTTGCACAGCCCAGAAACAATTTCCCCTCTTTTCTTCCTCATAAAGTTCATGGTTGCGTTTTTTTTTTTGAAACATGAACGGCTGGAAATGTGAAGAAAAATGATCTTGTTTGAAATGTCAGTCATTGCAGAGCTTTCCATAAGCAGTGGCTTCCGGCCAAACAGCCAACTACTGAAGTCCATACGGCTACTTTATTTTATTAATTTGATGTATTACTTTATTTTACGACCACTGGCCTCCGTTTCAAAACAATGTCAGCATGACAATTGAGAAATGTGCCTGTCTATATCAGTGCTGCTGCCAAATGCTCTGCGTGAGTGTGTCTGCACACGCTCAGTGTTTGTGTCCTGCTGAGTAGACAGAGGAGAGTCATCTCTGGGGTTTGACAAATATTAACAAAACAAGTTACGGCAAAACACATGAAATATTGCATTGATTGCACAGACAGGATGGCCAACTTCAAGAATACTTGAGGATTGAGCAGTAAGCATTAAAAAGTCCACTGAGAGCGCTGCAATTTCCAGATATTCCCACAAACCATTTATAAAGGTTGAGTCTTCTCTATGACATCATCTATATGATTCTGGGTTTTTTTAAGCTCAGTGTGGTGGTGCTGACCATCACCATCTTAACATTACCAAAAATGAGCAAAGACAAGAAACATTAGTGAAGCTAGAGTGGGCAATGGACTGTCCTGTGATGCTGCCCACCTGTTGCTCGAAGCTGCCACGCACTGAATTACACATAACTTTAAGACCTAATATAATTAAAACTGATGGGTTTTTGTAAAACTTCAACCCCCATTCAGGTGTCATGAAATGAGAAATTAGTCACAGAGATAAAACCGGTTTTGTACCATGTTGTAAGCATGTTTATTTCTACTATAAAGTTGAACATTTTAACACTTCTGGAGCCAGCCTCAAGTGGACATTTGAAGAACTGAAGTTTCTGTTATTTCTAAATTGGCTTCCTTTTTCACCACAGGTGGTTGCTGCTTAGACACACCACAGGGACATTTATGTGATTAATAAATGAACAGATGAATTATCATTTTTTAAATCCGCTTTACATGTTGCTTTTTTTCACAAGATGACTAGAAGTTGAGTTGATTCTGTAGAGCCACATGATTTAAATTAAGTTATTCACTTGTTTTTAATTAATCAATCAGACCTTATTTGTACAGCACTTTTCATACCAAAAAAGTAACACAAAGTGCTTTAGAGAACAAAAGGAGTAAAAAAGCAAGAAAACAATACCCCTGCTCTACCCCCACTCCCTTATAAACACTGAGGGATAATTAAAGGATGAAATAAAATAGGACACGAGGAACTATGGAACTGAAGAAATGCTATCATAAATATATTGTAATGAGTAAGCACCAGAGGCTGGATGAGAACAAAATCTCTAAATAGAGTAATAAAAAAAAAACTGTTTAAAAAAATTCTAAAACTACTATATTTTGTTCTGATTTTTGATGTATTTACATGTTAGATAAGACATGGGTTTGAAACCATGTTCCCTCATAAAATAACATTGACAAAATTGATAACGGTGACAGTGAAGTGGCCAATAACTAAGATAAGATAAAATAAGATAACTTTATTGATCCCTCACCAGGTAAATTCACATGGTACAGCAGCTGGATACAGGTAAGGCAGAAAGACGCACATGACTAAACAGATAACTATAAAATAGCTAAATTAAAACATGGGAATAAGATCTAATGATTATTCATGACAGAAATTCTGATCAGTCAGGAATAGTTCTGGTTTACAACTATATAACTCTTGATAGACTTTGGGCTGAAATGGACAAGAAACCCAATCCTGCTTTCCCACAACTATTCACTACAGGTTTGCAATCAAGCTGGCAAACTCATTAAGATCTGCACAGAAGAAGATCAGTATAAGTGGTGAAATAATATCATTGGATGGTGCTACAGCTGGATGGGCTTCTTTGTCCCCATGTGGCCGACGACTCCATAGCTTTATTAAAAGCCCTCCATTAAATGTCTATTATATCACGGCTGCATGTACTGTATCTGGTTTCAAATGTGCGTTTTATTCTGTGCGCATATTTATGTGAATACCAGTGTGAGTGTGTGTGCATTTGTGCAAATCAGGGCTAATTGATTGTCCTCGTCAGCCCTGCTGTTCAGACTGCAGTAGCTGTCAGCAGGAGCCAACTGCTACACTAACAAGCCTTCCAAACACACACACTTTCATTCTCTCACAGGCGCACACATTATCACATTTACCCTTAATGTAGAAACGACTCACTTAGACGCCCTCAAACTATTCTGGCACAGGAGATTCATAAAATGCTTGTGTTGTGTGTGAGGTGGTGTTCTTGACACTTGCCAGTTTGAATGACAGATATTAGAAACGTCTGAAGAATCCCCTGGTAGTTGTTTGATGTGGCAACAACAAAGACCCAGCCCTTAATCCTGCTTTAAGTCTGACATATACAAAACAGAAAATCGTCCTCTGTTTGATTCGCAGGAAGCCTGAGGAGTCTTTTGACACCTCCAGGTTTGGAAGCAGTATGTCTGATGACTTACATTCCTAATAGTGCAGATACAGTGTTAAACAAAGAGCCACCCTGGAAGATAATGCAAATGCCAAGCAACACTCTGCATCGAGCCACACTTACTGTACAGACTCACACACTCACACACAAGGAGGATATTGCTGATGAAGTCTCGGTAAATACACTCCATCACAGTGTAGGAGGTTACACAGGGACAAGCCCCTCTCATCCCTCATCCTTTCCTTCCTCTCTATCCTGCCCCTCCCTCTAACCCTCCTCACAATCTGTCGTTACAACTTGAGCTGGCTTCCGACACCCACCTGCTCTCTCCTCTTACTTTCCCTCCTTCTCGCAGGCATGGATTTCTGCGTTATCTATCACTCCGTCCTCCCCCTCTTCTCTCTTAGTCTTATTTTCTCCATGCCCTCCTGTCCTCCCCCTTTGATGCTTTTTCTCTTCCATTCTCTGTGTATATTTTTCGAGAAATTTGTTGTTCATCCTCCTCATTTAGCAAGATAGAGCTTGCTGTCAGATGCCACACTTTGACTCCTCCTCCATCCTTCCATTTCTGCCGGACTGGAGTTATTAATTAATGTGTGTATATCTTTGTGACTGGGGTTTGGAGTTTGTGCACGTTACAGGTTTTCGTGTGTTTTGTCAAGTATACGTCAGCATCTATAACCAAGCCAGATGTTAACAGCTGGAGGAAAAACGTGCAGTCTTTACATTAACTTTGTACTTTTACTAATATTTTTTAACAGCATGTATTTAACACATTCATAAACATATTGAGTCTATTCATTTTGTTTATTTAGACTAAGGAGGTAAATGTAACTGAAGTGAGTGACATAAATGAGGGCCTTTTGCATGTAATTAGTGTGCTATAAACACGCTTTAATCTGCATCGATTATACATTTGAGCGCCATCTCCCTAATTCGATTTTTGCACAGACATGCATTCTACTGCCACTGTGTTTATGCGAATATGCCAAGCCCCCATGCATCTGCTTGTGTGTGCCGCCTCTGCATTTGTGTGTCAAGGCTGCCAGAGCCGTTCAACCACAGTGTCTCCACTGACCTGTCCTCAGTGCTGACTCAGCGAGAGTTGCTCCCCTCTGCATTATTCAGCGAGCTTAGCCAAGGTGTTAAACAGGAGCATATCACAGCGGAGGATGGGAGCATACTAAGTGGGCTGACACAAGACGAGGAGAATGTAGAGATGTTAGCTTAGTGCGATACAGAGATTAGCTTGTAGAAACAAGGCTAAAGCTGTGTCCTGTTTCCATTCACACGCGTTTCAACCTGGATTTGCAGATGTTGAAATCCGTCGTAAGTCTTCTTGATATTTTAATGCTGGTGAGCACATTATCCCGCTATGCAACGCATAAGAAATGAAAGCGGCTGCCGCAGTTACAAGATGAGGCCACAGGTATTATATCTCATGGGGTATAAAAACAAGTCATCGGTGGCATAAACAAACAAACTGCTGGCATTGTCTTTTCATGGTAATGTGGAAATTTGCACAAATTTGCTTCTAGGCTGGACAAAAAGAGCATATCTGATGTCCAACAATAACAACGGTTTGATGTTGTTAATTCTCACTACAGGAAAAATGAAAGACCCTCTTCAGTTGTTGTGTCAACCCTAAAACATCATCTTTGTGAATTGTTGTGTATTTCTTCCATAAAAATAATCTGTACCTACCTTCACTCGCCACACTCTAAAACCTGCTGGCAGGTTTGAAATACATGTTACCAAAAATTATACAATTTATCAGCACCAGTGACTGTAAAAGTCAGATTTTTAACTTTCGGACAGTCTCTGAGCTGGTCATCTGTGGCATGCTATTTTGGTGTAATAGTTCATCAAACTTACTTTTATCTACATTTCTCATTTAAATATTCAACAAAATACATTATTTGTTCTAACCGGATCTTGTAAAAAAACATTCATGTTTTCTGGCTGAACTGGGCTGAGCTGCAGGCTGTGCTTACACAGCAGATAACAGAGAAGTATGGAAACAAGTGAAACTGTAAGTAGTAAAATATCTATTGCATGTGGAACCCCAGTTATTATCTCCAGTATTGGCAACACTTGGTGGCACTTGGAAGACTGTTGTACATGTTGCTTGGTGTTCATACGGTTAAAACGGTTTACGTGTAACTCCCTAGTGTTGCGTCCTTTAGAATAAATGGATGAATTAAGTCCCTGCCCTCCTTTCCACTCACCCCTCCTCTGCTCACTGCAGCTTGAGCACACCAGCTCACCTACAACTCTGCTCAAACACTGTAAAATTACTTTATACTTCATGATAGTGAGTTGTAATATTGGAGTAATGCAGCCATACATGTTTGAACTGGAAACCAATTCTGAAGGAATCAGTTAATTAGTCGTATCATTTCCGAAGGCTGAAATCTTGAAAAAATCTGCGGCAGAAATCCTGGCACCATAGAATGTGGCCATTTAGTGTAGATGTACCCACAAACAAAATGACTTTGCACTGAGCACAGGTGTGTGTTATGCATGTGTACGTTTTGTAAGGATACTGAATTGCGTGACCTAAATATGTAGCGAGCAGCGAGAATTGATGGGACTAAAAGACAGACAGACAGACAGACAAATGTACACCGACCTTCACATAACATTGCTGAGGCTCTGCCTCCTTGGTGGAGTAATAATGATAGAGAAAGCTCCACCTTGAAAGTTGAAGGGATTGGTGCCTCAGGCTCCTTACGTATGCAACTCTGGTCTCAATCCATGTTTTTGGGACTATCTGCAGGTTCAAGGGGGAAGTGCTCTGCCATGATGACTTATTTTTTAAAAAGAAGCAAAAAAGAGCATTATAACCACTGAGTTTGCACCCTAGCTGGCCGACAGCAGCTCATCCCTCCTCTTTGAACCCATTAGGCTAATCTGCCCCCATCAACAGGTGTTGAATCATAGATGCCTGAGAGATGCTTATAAAGTTAAGTGGATGCTAATGCTAATCAAAGGCCCAAGAGGACCATTGAAACTCACTGGCGAAGATGCAAAGACCTTAAAAGCCCCAGTAACAAAGAAAATTTAAATGTAACAGTGAGTCACAGATTTCCAGTGATGCTCTTCTGTGCTTTTGCTCTTTGAAATGGATGAAAAAAGTCATGACGTGATCTTGACGAACTTGCACAAATCTGTACACATCACAACAAAGCAAGTGAAGCATTTACACAAACACAGGCATAACTCCACAGAAGCACACAAAGCAGCTAGTGCCGTTGCTCATTTGTGAGTCCAACTCAGACATGCTCTTTTGTGTAGCCGATACAGTGTTTGATGTGTAGAGGTATCTCGGAGCTTTCCATGTTCTTTTCTCTCCGCTCCCACTACTCCCTATTTCTTCATCTGTCCTGTCGACATAGTTATTTTGTCTTTGCCCATTTCCCTCTAAGTCTCCCTTCTTTCTCACAGTTGTCCTTCTCTGCCTCACTCAATCACTGTCTCTGCCTGTATCTCTCTCATCCATCCTTCCGTCCGTCCTTCATCTCTGCTCCATCTCATTCGGGTTTCTCGTCCTGTCTTCACCTTCATTTTGTCCTTTTCTGTATTTCTGCACCCCCGCTTATATTACCTCCCTATGCGGACGTCCACTCTGAGTTAGGTGTTGTATTCTAGGACAGTAAACAGTCCTTTGGTCATGTCTGTGGCTGTTTGTCTAACCTCTCCTGTCTGGTTCACAGGGCATGGCTTTGTTTCAGCATTAAAGCAACATAAACACTCTGTCACACACAAATGCACTCACACAAAATCTTCAAAATCCTTAAACAGAGGTATGTGTTCGCCCAGTCACCCACAGAGCACACACAAACTCTTTCTGCTGCAACCTCTCACATGCTGACGCTCTCACACTGAAAACATCCACCCACACAGACACACTCAGGGGGTGTCACCCCTACTATGAGTGGAGGAAGGCAACGAGACGAACACCCTACAGTGTTTTGGATTGTACTAAAATTGTCCCCAGGCAGGGGGTTATAAGGACAAGTGCTAGGTCATGATGAACTTTTCTTTTTACTGTACTGAAGATGAGGCATAACAGAGAGAAACCCAAATGGAGAGAAGGAAAGGGAGAGATTGGTAGAAATGGATGAATGGCTGATTTTTACTGTGGGTTTACTGCAAGAGGGAACACGAGACAGAGGGAGGACGGGTGAGAGTGTCTGTATGTGGGAAGTTAGATATGAGTGGGAATTGATATCTATACAGGACTGTCACTGATGTCACTGAGGCACGAAAAGCTTTGAAATAGAAAGTTCTGTACAATAATGTTGCCAGGCAACCAAGATGTTTCTGAGCAGATGTTTCAAGCAAGTCCTAAATATAATAATACACTTAAACACACAAAAACAAGGGTAAATACTTTTTAATCAAACTAAAATCTGAATAATGCAAAAATGCTGCAGTTTGGACATAGTTTTTGGACATACTACTGGAAACCGCATCTACGTTTCCCTTGACTTACAGCTGAAGACTGATGTTGCAACGACGCATGCTCTCTATTTCTGTGACGTCCAACTACATCATACAGTAACTGTATATCCTATGATGGTTTTTTTTTCAGGAAACACACATAGTACACATTCTCATTATGTACTACATTTGAAGCTGTCTATCACGTGGTGTAAACGCCCACTGTACAGTCAGATTTGTATTTTTACAAAGGAAGCTACAGAGATGAAGCTAGTTAATGTTGCTTCTACAGCCATGTACTGGCTACTACCCCTAGATGTTTTTTTTTCAGTCATGGTACAATTTCAGTTTGATTTTAAAAACTGGTGACAATCAATAATGTAACCCTCTGAACCCCCAAAACTTGCCTACAAGATTGAGAGACTTTTTTTTTTTAAATACTAAAGTAATACAATTTTTCATTGTTACAAAATGTAAAACTGTTGTCAGATTTTCAACATTTAGTTGGAAAACTCGACCAAATCGAACCTTCAAATCGTGGTATTCAATCAAAATCACTTTATTGTGCATGCCTCGTTTAAAAATTTGCCAAAAGCAAACAGGTTTTTCTAACCAGATTCTGTAAAAACCAAAGCAAGTTGTATTCTCCAGAGCCACTCTGAAGCCATTAGTGACTCAGCTGGGACAGGTGACAAAAATTCAGGGACTTGTTGGCAGAACTGCAAGCGATGTTTGCACAACAGATAGGAGTCAAGCATGGAACCAAATAAATAAAATACAAGCAGTAAAATGTCTCTAGTATTTAGAGGCAGCATTTTCCCAGTATTGCTAACAGCTGTGGGCACTGGGAAAAATATTGTACGCATTGATTTTATGGGTATCAACATGTACATGAGTACATGATTTATGGCATTAAATGGCATTACCTGAGTTTCTTCCTTGTGGCAGCCATCTTGTCCTGCAGGTTAAAGACAGGCCACGCCTCCAGAGCAGCTCTTTTATTGGTTCACTGAATAGGTGGGACGTCAGATGTGATAACAGGTGTGTCTTGACTGGCCAGTTGAAACTGGGAAGACAAGCTGCTTCCCTGTATATATGAGTGTGTGGGGAGAGAACTGTTGAATGCAATTTGTGAAAGTTTTCTTACATTTTTTTGTTTCTTGCAGTTTTTTTTTCTTCCTTTTGGAGATATGCTGTTTGTTTAAAGAATGCAAATAAACAGCTTACAAATTTCAAGCACACATTTTTGCCAGCTTGATGATGGTGCTCAAAATGCCTGCAATGCTATTTAAACCTCTCCTTGCAACAATGTTACAGTGAAAAATGAACCCACAGTGAGCAAAAATATGAATAGAAAATGGTTCAGAAGGTTTACAAAAGAAAAGACAAAATAGCAGATTTATCTGTATGATTAAGTTTTATACATTTGAACATTTGATTTTCATAGTTTTTCTATGAATCTATATTCATGTTATCCTGTATACTTCAGATAACAACTCAATGGCCATCGAGCTAATGCAGCAATTCTGTTATGTCCAACTAAAAGAACATAATGCATGTAGTGTGTTCTTTTCTATAGGCCTGCTGTTCTCTATAATTCATGGATATGTACACCCCAGCTGCTTCGGCACGCATGTAACTCTCAGATGAGTGCCTATGTGGCCTGCCTAATGCACTGGACACTCCCACACACCCTTCCTTTTAACATGTATTTTCCTTCTTGATCATGTTGCTAGTTAGACTGGAGAATAACTGAAAGGTCCCAGCTGTCTCTCAATCCTTTATATATTCTGTCTCCCTTGCTGTTCCATCATTCCGCTCCAGCATCGCAATTCCCTGCACTTTTCCACTGCCTGCAAAAAACATGCGGTCTTTCTGCATAAAGGAAAATGACGCAAGTTAATTGGTTTGAGCAGCAAAGGTAAGCACTTTGACAGAACAATAATGTGAACGAAAAGAGTAAAATATGAGTCAGAGGGAGAGCAAGATACAGTGTAGTGATGCGCTATGTTTTTGAGCTATTCACGGTGAATTAACAAAGGTTTGGCTCAGTATCTATATTTTTAAAACTCTATATCAAGAGTCCAGTGGAGTAAACCATAAAAAGGAAACATAAAGCTTCAGAGTTTCTGTTGTGGTCAGACAGAGAGGTAGAAGAGATGGCGCAGGATGGAGGGAAGCAAAGGAAGTAAAGAAAGGAGAGAGAGGAGAGAGAGATGTGGGTCGAGAGGCGATGCTGACCAAAGCCGACACCCCTCGGCATGCAGCGTTCACCCCCAGGGTGTGTGTGTGTGTGTGTGTGTGTCTTTTTCATGCCTCTATGCTTGTGTGAGCGTGACTGAGAAACAAGGGAGAATATTTAAAGCTGATTTGTCATGAGAGAGTGGCAAAACAGTGGAGCCAGCATAGGCTTTGATAAGCAACACAGAGATGCACAAACACACACACACAGGCTCACACACATACACAGACACACACACACAGATGCCTTGAGCTAACATTTAGCCAGATGGAAAAGGCTTTGGTTATTTCTCATGGGTGGAAATACTCTGAGGGCGCAAGTACAGCTCCCCACATCCACAACCAACACACACTCACATGCACACAAACGCGACCCATATACAGCGACGAACAGATGCGCACACACACACACCCATTGTACGCACATATAAACAACCGATGATACAAACACACACTATCACACATGCTCGTGGCGCTTAGGAGCGGTTTCGCTGATAATGGGCAATGTTTTACACTCTGTTTCCAAACACAGATGAATAAACAATTCAGCAGATAACTGAGAATGACAGCAAGAAGGTCTGTTGCAATAATGATAATAATAAAGGGAATGTTTTCATGCTGCCATGTATTTTTGGTAGAGCTATTTCCACGGGTTCATTCATGCCAAATCCAAGTAGCCTATTAAGATTCTCACTAAGGTTCAGCTCAGATGCAGTAGACCCTGTGGTTGATTCTGCAGCTGTCTCATAGTATGAATGAAGTTGGCCAAAGTAATCCAGTAAACCACTCTGTACAGTGCTGACTGCTGTTTTGTAAATGTTTCCCTTTGCATGACAGACTTTTTCAGATGTCTGTCTTTAGCACTCAAACAGAACATTAAGTCAGCAACCTGGATATTAACGTACGAAAGTGTCAATCACTTAATGCACAGAACAGCTAAAAACTGCATAGTTATGCACATAACAGGCAAAAACTTTAACATTAATGGACAAAACAGTCAAAATCCTTGATATTAAAACATGAAACAATTAAAAGCCTGCATATTTACATACAAAACTGGAATATCAATCTGTTTTTATACTGTATAAAAATTATAAATTCTCCTTCTAGTCTTTGGTTTTATCCTTACTCTTTTTTTGTTTTTTAAATTTTTGGACACAATAAGATACGAACTGCTAATTAATGAATTTTAAAGGTGCTGGTAGGTGGATTTTGTTATTTTTGCATAACAAAGTCCTGTTTCCACTCATCCCGCTTAGAGACGCTAACTGGCTCCTGGCTGTAGCCTCGGAATGAAAGAAAAGATCAGAGAGTGGTATCAAGTTTCTCATCCAACTCTCCACCAGAAAACAAATGAGCACTTTTACCAAAAATGTCAATCTATTCTGATGCTGCAAGGTAGGATTTCATAAAACTGGTATAATTACTTACTTGATCATCTCAAAGCACATCAAATCCCACTCCACAACAGCTTAAAACACCTGTTTTTGTAGATTAAAAAAATGGGAATGGCACCAAGAATGCAAGCAGCAGCATTGCATTTCTCCAAGGAGTTTTTTCACAGCTGAAAGTGAATGTATTATGTGTGTCCTGTTAGCTCGTGTTGTGGCTTATGAGAATTCACTTTGAGAAGATGAAAGTCAGACAGGATATGTCAGACAGGGGATGGCAGATGTAGGAAATGGGGTCGCCTTGTTATAATGTCCTGTGGGAGTATGTCTCTGAGTGGGAAGGTATCATATGCAAACTGTCACTCAAGAAAAATAGTTTGCTTTGCACAGAATAGAGACGTGGATTGAAAAAGTTTAATATTAGGCAACTGTTCACCAAAATCAGCTTTTAATTAAGAGAGAAATGCGAAGTTTAATATCTTGTCTTCATTGTCAGTTCTTCTTCAGTATACTTTCTCCACAGAGCTATTTTTCCGTTGCCGGTGCACCATGTTGCTGTGTGATTAGAGTCTGATTGGCACTTGGATCAGAAATAGATCTCAGAGTCATGAAGAACATCACACCCCGGCAGTGGAGGTGGGAGAGCCAAGTTTAATTAGTGAGAATTTACCCACGTGCACCATCGCAGACATACATGCATGCACATACACACTTACAGCCGAGAAGTTTTTAGTTTTTTTCTTGAAACCTACCACATCCTTAAACACACTTTCATCTGCCCCCGACACACAAACTCACCACACAGTCACGCAGCATCATTGTCACAGTTATTTAAGTGTCAGATCAGGAGTCTGTAAGCTTAATTGCCAGAGTCAGACTTTGCATGTGTGTGTGTGTGTGTAAGAGAAAGTGTTTAAAGCAGGATGTGAGTCAGACACTCAGTGATATTATCAGCACAATATCATATTTCCTGAGATTGCAGAACATTAACTTTCTGTCAAGTTCTGAAGCGATAAATGTTGTATAACTGATTTAGAGCATAGGTCTTGTCAGACATGTATTTTAACAATGCTGATTCTCAAGTTTTGCAGCTTTGATGAGAACCATTAGATAGCCACATGTGCTATGATTTTACTTTGCAAATGGGGGGAAAATGCGCAGAATAAAACTGTAGCACAGCTTGATAAAAATCCAAAGCCTGAAATTAGTTTCAGCACATTTAGACACAGTAGACTCATTATTTATCCATGATAAGAGAAGTCTGGGGCTGTTTATTCTACATAATTGGTGCAACCACTCATGCAAATGCACCTTCCCACTCCTTCATTTAAAAATCTCAATTTTTAATCACTCCCACCTGAAAATGTTCTTTAATAAAAATGTAAATATATAGACTATATTCAGTTCTTTTTAAACTTAGTAAATGCTAACAATGTTGAAACTATTTAAATAATTATTTAATAATACTATAAAACTCTCCAAAACTGTTATTCTTCTGAACCCCAAAACCTGCTGGCCGTTTTGAAAGGCATGGTTTTTTTTTTTAAATTGCCAAAATTCCCCCATTTATTAGACTATAAATCCACAACTGTTGGATTTTCCACATTCCAACAGCCCTTCACTTAATTCTGTGCAACTTGCATATCCGTTTGGAAAATTAGCCAAATCTGGCTTTATAATCATGATATTTCATCAATTTGACTTAAATCTATACATTTTCTTCAAAAATGAACTCAAAATACACTAATTACAACTTATTTTAGCAAAAAAAACCCCAAAAAAAATGCAATCTTTAGAGAAACCAACAACGCCATTGATGACTCAGCCACCTCTAACATATACGGGACAAAGATTTGAGACTTTTTGGCTGAACTGGGCGGAACTGCAGGCAATGTTTACAGATTGGAGAGTACGGACAAAAATTCAGATTGTGAATGGGTAAATATTTATGGCATGTAGATAAATATATTTTTTTTCATGATTTATGATATTGTAACTGTGTCATGTTACATTGAAGACACGTTGGAGTTCTCTCTATTTCTAGTGACGGTTAGCTGTTTCCATAGAGGTGCAGGACTTTACACTGCAGTGAAAAATGAGACCACAGTGAGTAAAAATGTGACAGGACCAAAAATGCCCAGAAACTGCATGTTTAAAACTGAATGTCAGCACAGTCTGTCTTTCATTTTAGTTGCAATGTGCTGTAGTACAGAGCTTAACAAAAATGTGTCACTGTCCTATTATTTCCAGACTGCACTGCATGTCCCACTGTGCCCTCATATAAATCTGGTGGTTTCCTCAGGATTCTCCTTAAGCCTTATTCCACATGAGCCTTGTACCCAAAATCATATCCTTAGCAGACTGAAGAAATGATGAAATGAACTGGATCTTTAACTGAAATTCCTTCTCCAATCATTGTTTCATTTGCATTAATTTGCAGTAGTGTCACTGACATCTCTGCATGATTTATATTAAGGCCAATGCCACGACTGCGGAACAGCATCCATAAGAGCCAGGTGCTACTCGAGCATATTTGCATATTTTCTCCTTTTAGTATCTTCCTTCTTCTTAATGCTCACACACGGACACACTCACACCTGTGTGCATGGGTGGGCACTTTAATGTTTAATTCATTCTACAGTATATGCTCACAAAAATGTCAAAATAGCAAGTTTCACAAGGATTATGTGCTGAACAATTCTGTGGCCAGAAACAGTGAGTTTTATTTCTGCATCAGTTCCTTAAGAGAGCTGACTGCAAACACTTTAAAGATGCCTTAAAAAGTGGGGCTAAGGTGGATTTTCTTTTATATGCTGTAATGTAACTGCTAAGAAAGACACAAATGCATTGTTTGTTCAACATGAATTATGGATACTATCACATGATTATGATGCATACAAAAATATAACACTCCCTTGTGCATTAACACAAATTACCTTATGTGCAATGCTGACAGACACACACACTTAGAGCTCAGTTCCCCAGAGACATTAGTGGGTGAAAGTTCCCGACACATAAGCACTTTTATGAGTGAGTGGACCCACACAGTCAGGCCTCTGATCAGCAGAGTGGAAGAATTCCAGTTCAAACAAATTCTGCTCCAACACACACACACATTCGCATGCATTCACATAAGCACAAATGCTCCAAATTAAAAGTGCATCCTGTGTCCCAATCGTTAATGCATGTAAAGATGCACTGAATTACAGTATTAATTGCTGTTGCCAGAATTAGCAGAAGGTGTGACTGCAGCAGAAGCGCAGAATGACCAATGAGACAGAGTTACTGACTGCGGAGAAAACGATCACAGAGAAGGGGGAGAAAGGGAAAGATGGGATGGAGCAGGGGAAGCAATTAAGGGAAGTTTGCATTGAAGAGGTGGAGGGGAAGGCCATAGCTTCATCATCATCTCCCAGGAGTGCAGGCTGTGGTTCCTTGATTATGCATTCTCTTGCAAAAAAACACACACCACTCAGAAAATACAGCCATGTCAGCCTACGTCAGCACATTACCTGACCTTCTCAGTGTGTCTGTGTGTGTCTGTGTGTCGTAGCATTTTGGCTAAATTTAGGAAGTCAGCAATACAGTTGTGAAGTTTTGTTGAGCAATAGCCAAATTAACTTTCTGATTGCATTGATTACTTCGGGCTAGATAGGGATGTTTGTTAGCACTGATAATAACACACTTTGAACACAACTTCAGGAAGTACTACTATACTTTATAGAGGGAGTCAATAAAGCAGAGTCTGTGGTAGATACTAGCTACCATATTATTCTTCGTTTCTTTGTAAATATGTTTGTCGTGTGTGTGTGTTTACATGCGTTTTTGTAGTAAGTTTTCAGTCCAAATAACCACCAGTGATGTCTGTTGCTTGTCCTCCAAACCTACTGTAACCTACTACATGA
Source organism: Amphiprion ocellaris (assembly GCF_022539595.1). Lineage (NCBI taxonomy): Eukaryota > Metazoa > Chordata > Actinopteri > Pomacentridae > Amphiprion > Amphiprion ocellaris. The sequence goes on from NC_072772.1 coordinate 9,759,840, forward strand.
TTCTTAGTTTCAAGATAATTATTTCAAAGGACTGTTATAAGCAGCCAGTTTTCTTCTAACTTTACAGTTGATATTTTTGAAAAATGAATTTCAAAATTTTAATTGACCCCTTGGCCTTTTGTCTTGAGTGAATTTGGTGTGTAAAAGTACTTGACAGCAGTTGTCTAAAATATCTGCTTGGGCTGAAATATTAGAATTGAATGGGTGTAAAACTTCAGACTTACTAATCATTGACAGATGCGTGAACATATTAATGAATGTTCAGTAGAAACACAACTACAGATTCTGAAAACTGGACATTTTTGTGATTCTTTTTCCTCTATGGAATCACTTTAAAAATGAGGTATGTGACTCTTTTCTCAGTTATTCTGTGCTGTAGATTTCCAATTTCAAACTACTGACCCAGACAGAAGGAACTTGGTTAAATTTTCAATTTGACCAATAAATTGGTTGACATTATCTGTAATATTTTTGCTGGAAAACCGTCACTCGTGTGTGTTTGTGTGTGCCGTTAATAGTGAGAAACTGCAGTATGGAAATGCACAATTTGGTTTGAGACTATTTAGAAATAGTGTCCCTGATGAATAATTTCTCCAGCAGAGAACTCTGAGAAGTTTTGAACTGTAAAATGCCCTGCTGTGTATGCATCTCGGTTACACAAACAAAAAACAAACAAACCCCCTTCCCTACAATCCGAGCAATGAAGTTTACGAATGCTCATCTTCTGTTCATGCATTTAAATTATGTCTTTTTTTGGAGGTCAGGTCACCATTTATAGCGAAATGCCACCTTTGTATATCTGTTGTTTATCTCTCTGCATGATTTGTGCTTCTAGTTTGTGCTTCTCTCTCTGTACCAACATCTGTAGAAATTCATTTTTTCATGTGGATTTGCAGTTTGTGTGCATGTCTCTGTGAACAAGCTGCTTTGCTTGTTTTGAATCTACAACTGGACGAACTAACTGATTAGTTGTAACCACTAACAGACAGCAATCGCCTCACCACAGACTTGTACCGCAAAGAGGAAAACGTCACGGTAACACCAGTGGGCGGAGCCATCCACAGCCCACGCTACCCCAACGCTTACCCACGCAACCTGCTGTTGTCATGGAAACTACTGTCACCACCTGGGAGCCGCATACACCTGGAGTTTGACGGACACTTCGGCCTGGAGGAGGCTGAGAATGGAGTGTGCAGGTAAAACACGAGACAGAAAAAACACTGACAGAGATGGGAGGAATGGAATACAGAATAAAGGATTATAGTAGAACATATAGAGTAAGGAGAAGGACATGAAGTGCCTTAAGAAAAAAAGACAATAAAAGGAAAAACAACCTGAACAGAGGTAAGAAGGACTGAGCACAAAAAGGAGGGAGCAATGATGAATTACAACAGCTATAAAAGAGAAAAGAGAACCAGTGATTAAAGAACCAGAGAGACCAGTGAGATGAAGCGATCGAGAGGAAGGTTCAGTGTGACAGGAAAAGTTTATTGTGCAAGAGTCTCAAGTTGAAAGAAAAACAGCAACAATAAAATATGTGAAAATGAATTGCACATTAGCACATAGTAATATTAAATTCTGATTGAAGGGACATAAGAGAGAGAACCATAAAAAAAAGGTATAAGGTGGTATAATCACTGTGAGAGAGATGGATAGTTGAAGTTTGCTTTCTTGGCAAGAAGTACAAGAAGTTTGTCCTTGAGGACTGAGGGAAGAAAATAGACTTTTTAATCCCCATATGCAACTCAGCCATCTTTGTAAGCACTTTGCTGAAAAGACAAGGGGGAACAGCAGGGGGGAGAAAGAGAGGGAGGAGCAATTTGGAAAGGTAGGAAGAAGGAGAGAGGAGATTTATAGCTATATATATATATATATATATATATATATATATATATATATATATATATAGAGAGAGAGAGAGAGAGAGAGAGAGAGAGAGAGAGAGATGATCTGCTGGCTTGAGAACACATTGTAATGGATACAATCACTAAAAGTATCTCAAGATCCTAAGATCTTAAGATAAACTATCTAAAACTAAGCTGCATTTGAGAAATGGCCAAATGTTCTCCATCTCGTTAGAGGAAAATTACTGATTGTATGCTGTAATGCTGTTACTGCTATCATTTCAGTCATCTACTTAACAGAGTGGCATAAATTTTGGTACAGAAATTTATGGTTTCTCAACAACATGTCTGAATGTCCTTAGTAACCTACGAGTGACGTTGTTTCAGCACTGAAATAGTCTGTCAGCACGTCATTGCCATTGTGCTTTCAAGGAAAAAGTGTTCTGGCTTGTTTGTATTTCTTCAAACCAATCCCAATGGTCTTACGCGGTGCTATGCCAAGGATGCAAAATCAATGCCCTTGCAAAACAGTGATAGACAAATTGGTTTGATTGGACATTTGCACACAGCTTGTCATTAAAATGGCTAAATTCACCAGAAGAATCATGCAGGTTTGCCTCATTGCACCATCCAAATCATTACCAAAACTTGTTATTTTCAGCACATAGGTTGCAATTCAGAGTTTAATGTTTTTGTTTCCCCTAGCAAAGGGGTTAACTTTCAGTTTTATAACCAAAGTCTACATCCGATGAGTAAGACTAGTGGTCCACAGACTTTCTGTCTAGTCCCATTATTGCATCAAAAGATACCATGTTTTTTCCACAGTAATTTATGGCCAAAGTCATGCGAAATAAACAACATGTCCATCAGCCTCAGTTGCTTAGTGGTATTTAGCAAGTGACAGCATGCTAACATGCAAAGCTAAGATGATGAACATGGTGAAGTTATACATGCTAAATATCAGCATGTTAGAATGTTGCTGTGAACATGTTGCAATGCCAGCATTAACATTTTGCACCTAGCTTGAGTGCCTGAGTGCTTTGCTGAGTTGCTAGCATGATATTAGATTCTTGGAGGTTTTTTTCCTTTGGTGGCTTTGGAAATATTTCCTATCGGTCATGATAACACCTTGTTCTCAGATCTAGACACAACTAGTCTTAAACAGAAAGAAATAGAAACAGCCAAATAAGAAGATAAGTTGTAAATTTACCAAAATTTAGCTGGATCAATTAAACAATTTATCTGGAAAACAGTAATTTTTTCAGGTTTTTCAGAAAACACAAAAAAACTGAACCATACCACATTGGACCTTGACCTAGGCCGTTATACTACAGGGGTAGAATTGCATGATCTGTTCAACTGAGGATGTAAGCGGTTTTACCAGATATGGCCACCATCATGAGGACATGATTTAGGCAAAACAATAACTTGTGTCAAAAAATTACTTAGGCCATTATTTTGGGAAGGTGATGATATCAGAAATGACACAAAAAGTCTTCATTGGACAGGAAAGCAGTAGAACATGAAGTGCACATGTGAAGTCAGAACTGTGATGGACATTTGATGTTATCTATCTATTATGTTACTATATTCTCATGCGTCATCATTGAACCTGCCAAGTATAATGCAATTATAATCAAGAAGAAAGAAAACAAAAATAACATCTAATTTTACTGCCGATTATCTTACATTTTCCTCCATCCATCCATGAGGATAGACTCACAAACACATTCATCCATTTATGATTTTTTTCAGCCTGCCTTTTTGTACTTTCTTGACAATGTACAATTTTCATCCTCCAACTTTAGCTCTTTCCTCCCACATATTCATCTACTTGTCCATCTCTCTCACTCACACTCCAGGTATGACTTTGTTGAAGTGGAGGACCAATCAGAGACCAGCACTATAATTTGGGGTCGCTGGTGTGGGCAGAAGGCACCACCTAGTCTCAACTCCAAAACCAACATGCTCAGAGTCACCTTCAAGTCTGATGATTACTTTGTTGCAAAGCCGGGATTCCAAGTCTACTACTCGCTGCTGGTGAGAAACGTTACACTCGCACTCCTGCACACATGGCTGACGGTGAATTGTGGGCTGTTATTTGAGACGCAGCTTAAAGTTTTCTTTTATTATTTTTTTTATCACATCAGGTTCAGCTTGAGTACTACTGCAATGCTGCGGGCAACAATGCTTCTTTTACTGTTTTACCTGCACTCGACAATAAATGAAAGGTATAAGATGACGGGGGAGATAAATAGGTAGGAGAGAAAAGAGGAAGGGAGTGAGGGAGGATCTAGTAACACTGTCAGGAAAAGGCCAAAATGTATTAGCCAACTGTTCTCTTCTCACACGTCCAGTCGACAATAGAGGGGAGGTAGGGAGGAGGGATGGGAAAGTGTTCTCTTAAAGGCTGTCAAATGAATAGATAAGGAGATTAGCTTTGTCATACTGCCAGGAAGAGGAAAAATGAAAGAGAGGGACTCAGATTTGAAGATGTTCTTCCACCCTATAACCAGAAAAGGGGGAAGAGAAGAGCAGCAGCAGGACAGAGAAGCATTTAAAGATGTTTCTGGGCTTCCTCTGTTATGAGGATGAGACACAGCATCACATACAGGGTTGAACTGGTGGCACTGCAAGTTATCAAAAAAAAAGTGGAAAAAAGTGGTTTAAGCACCCCTGGGATAAAGGCCAAGAAGGACGCAGAGAGAGAGAGATCCTGTATTTGCTGATGATCTGTCACTTTAATAGCAGAGTTTTTACATTAGCTTCAATAAATTTGATATGTACAGTTTGTGTTGTTTGCGCACACAGAAATTTCACAGCCATAAACTCTAAAGTTTGAGCTAAATGAGCCCACAGCAGTGTCACCATGTTTAACGGAACATAATGGCCAAAAAGTAAAAGCACCTCATAATAGAGTACTTGCCTAAATGTACTTTCTGCCGCTGCATAAACCACAAACAACTTTCTTATCTCACCCTCTCAGACTCTCACTGCTTCCCCCTGTCGTCCCTCCCTCCTCAGCCTTTGTTGTTTCTCCTCTGGTCAAATAATCACACCTCTGTACATTTTAAAACAGAATCCACCTCTCGAGGCCTATCTCATTTGATCAGTTTTTACCCATTTTTCAAAGAGCTCCTGTGTTCGAGTGTGTGTTTGTGTCTTTCCATCTTTCACAAACACACACACACACACACACACACACACACACACACACACACACACACACAACTTCCCTCCAGCTAGACTGCAGCTCTGTGTGTGGCTTAATTTAGCAGGTCTAATTTGTTCTCTCCAGACCTGTCGAACAGATAAGAGGGAGGAGGAGAGGAGGCAGAGAGAGGAGAGGAAGAAGAGGGAGACAGGGAGAGGAGGCAGGGAGAGAACGAGGCGAAGCAGCATTGGAAGGAGAGAACAGGTGTCTGAGATGGTATCAGCATGTCAGCTAATGACTAAAACAACCTGAACTGAGGTAGACAAAGAGAGAGACAGAGGCGGAGAGAGGCAGCTGAGAGGTAGTGAGCAATATGGAATGGACTGAGGTGGACAAGATAAAAGAAAAACCATAGGGGAAAGCAAAACAAAGTCAGTGCAAGAGAGAGGAATGGCAGAGTGGAGTCATGCAAGGAAAAACAGATAATAGGGACCAAAACAAAACACAGTTTTACTATTAAACCCTGCTATGTTACAAGTCTTCATGGGTTCTCTGTGTTCCTGGTATCTTAGACCCAAACCAGTAATCAGCATCACGTCTACACAGAAGGCAGCGTGTTAGGAGAACAACCCTGGGTTCAGCCGCAAAGCCTGAAGGTGGGTTTTAGAAGAGTGTCATCTTTAAGAAAAAAGACAAAATTGAGTCAGAAATTAGACCCAGACACCATAAAAACAAGAAAAATTATTGAACTTTCTGAGGACCCTTGAAGTAATCGTGTGTCACTTTAAGTTTTGTCAGAAAAATTAACCAAATCAAAGCTTAAATTGTGATATTTTATGAAAATGATTTCATTCTACATATCTCAATTTAAATATTGCTAAAAATTAAACACATGAACGAATTAGATTCTGTAAAAAGCAAATAAATAAATTCTTTGCTTTTCAGTGCAACTTCGAAGCCATTAGTGACTCAGCTGTGACCAGCAGTCACATGGCAACAACAAAAAGAAACATTTTTCGGCTGAACTGCAGGCTGTGTTTACATAGAGCAGATGGGAGACAAGTGTGGAAACAAATATAAAATATAAGTAGTAAAATGTTTACAGTATGTAGAAAATATGTTCAATTGCAGTAAAATAAGCAATCAAAGAAATTCAACTTTTTGTGTTTGTTTGTTTGGGTTTTATTTTTTTAAGATTTACGGCATTATAATAGTTAATGCTTCCATATAAATGCAGGACTTTATATTGTAGTGACAAATGAGTCAACAGTGTGCAAAAACACACAGAAATTGCTTGTGGTTCATCAGATTAAATCCAAATGTGTGTGTTCTCTGTGAGACAAATGATTGACTCAAACCAGGTTCCTATTATAGTAGTTTTGTCAGATTTGGATAGGATGTTGTTTTATTGCCACTTGTTGGGTTTTCGTGTTGGGTTTATAGATCTAGATCTAAGTGGATCTGGCAGCATGTTTGTTACAATGATCCATGAACAAAAAAGTGTACTTTGCGGCAAAGTGGAAAACCAGGAACTCATGCAGGAAAAATGACATGCATTGCTGCTCATCATGAACCCATATGGCTGTTTGTTCATTAGAGGAGCATTATACTGCTACAGTGTTTATCTGAACTTTAAATGTTTCAACCATTGCATGATCAGCGAGGATAAGATGGCAGTTTGAGTGTGAGCATAAATTCGAGGTAAATTGCACCCTCTTGGTTGGAGTTGGGCTTAACGCTGATTTGCATGTAGCTGTGGAAAATCAAGACGTTTTGCAATCAAGTCTGCCTGATGCATACAATATGTTTATGGCCAAATGTAAATGAAAGTGGATTAAAATTCACATGACCTTCATGCATGAAAGAGATATTTGAAATGACATCTGTGAATGGGGTCTGATGGGGTCAAACAAATATCAGATGGGGTCTCATTATCCTTGATCTGCTTTAGATTGGATACCTTTTTAAAAAATACACATTGTGTTTAGATCGGTTTCAGACTGTGACCTAAAGTGACCCTTATGTCTGAATACAGCTACTGCTTTTCCCTCCCCCCCAAAAAACACTATAGGCAACACTGCAGTCAGAGGCCTTACTCATTATTCATGTCACTGTTTCCCCCAGAATTGCTGTCTTTGATCCTTTTCAAATCTTCTTTTCAGTTGTTGCGATTCGTCAGATTCAGCGCAGGCTTACATGAAGTAATGAGTGCGTTTGATTGCGTAAGATAAACATTTTAAGCTATTTTAAAAGCTAAAAAAAGGAAATATGAGAGCACAAAACTGCCTCATTATATTTATTGTGAGCAGAAGCAGCTTTAAGTTTATATTCTAAGATTTCAGAACATTACGGAGCTTTATTTTTGTTTGTTTTGCTTTATGTGTCTTTTCTTCTGGTGTTGATTTTATTATCTGAGATCTACAAGTAACAGTGAGGTGTTTAGCTGCTAATCCAGGTGCAAATTAGAATCACATTCAAAGTGATTCAATATATATTTTGAAGCTTTAGTTAATAATTAGTGGTATGTTTTCAGTTTCATATAGCATATATTTTATGTCTGTATTGATATATATATATATATATATATATATATATATATATATATATATATATATATATATATATAAAAGCACTGTAGGACTCAATTATTTTAAAAATTGTTTAAATAATTATTTATTAGTTTATCTTTTTTCTAATTGTTGATATGTTTATGTGAGATTCTTCTGGTGGTACTCATTGGTACCATTTTACCTGTTCTTGTGTTTTTAACAAGCAAAACTCTTTAGTTACTGCCACTTGAATTACACTAAAGATGTACATTTCCAGCCATTTAATGAAGCACCTCAACTGTAGTAAAAACAATGTGCAACAACTCCAGATTTAACTGTAAGTAAAGTACTTAAAGTTTTTACAGTTTGTGTAAAGCAGTAATAATTGTGTGTTTTGAGTTTGTCGCACATGAAAAAGCTGTGTGAATGATTAAGAAAGTGGCCAAGTACATAAAATTAGATGTCAAAATTGTGAGAAAATGACTATCTCTCTGGGCTCTGAAACGCTGATTCTGTCCATCAATGCCACTGATTGAAAGCTTTCACTAGCCAGGAAAACAGACCTGAGTTCATTTTAAGTGAACTCAACAGCATAAATCACAAAACTACAAAACTAAATCACAAAAGCATACCACAGATATGTAATATTTTTGTCATTTTGCAGTGTGTTGAGTTAATAAACAAGACACATAAGGAAACTTACAGTCATTGTTAGGCATGTCCCACAGATGAGGTTGACTGGACGGGAGCATGAAGGCCAGAGAGGGAAATATTTAATTTGGCCCCATTCAACAGTAGTGAAATATCCAAGAATTTGAATTGTCTATGATGAAAATTTGTAAAACTACCAGGCCTCCATCAATGTCACTTTTCATCTCATCAGTCTCAGAACATTTGAACACAGAGATCGAGTTATTCTGTGAATTATGACATCCAGGGGAGATCCATTTGCATAGCTAGCTTCCAAACTGTAGGCTGTAGCAGAGGGAACCACTGTTACTAATACATTCAAGTTATTGTAGCATTGCGGTGTTAGGGGAATGGACCATCCAAAGTATGACTCCAGTGTGTCATCGAGTCATGATTTCTGTCTCCCACAAAAAAAAAAAAACTAAACACAAATGCTCCACAATTCAGTACCACATAGTCAGAAGTCCTTTCACATTTTCAGCAGTTATTTCCTAACATGTACTAGTATAATGTGTCTTGAAACAGATCTCTGGATTTTCTGTACACAGACTTAAAAGTCAGTCACCAAGAGAAAACATCGAAGCTGATATATTTCAGTAAATATACTACAGACTCAGAAATCTCACAGTAAACTACAAGAAAATCCTCAGTGCACCGTGAGAGGAAGTATTTTTCAAGGCTCTAACCTGAAAATTAGCTTAGACTCAGTCATAGATGAGACAGCATAAATGCGGTCAGTGTGATTTATCTACTGAGTTAAGTGTCCTCTGGCTGTAAGCGAGATAACTGCTTGTGGGGGGTAAAAGTCGAGAGGGAAATGCTCTCTCCTTCTTCACCATCCACCACACACTTAATCCTCAGCTGCTCCAATGTCCAACTGTACAAAATGAAGGTTGAAAAGGGCAGCTCCCTGATGTCGCCTCCACTAGACTGCTACTGTAAACAAGAATGTATTCCCTCACCACCGGCTTATATGGCAGTACTGCTTCAAACATCACACTTTGCTTCTACACCAAATAGTGATTCATAAATTGTTTAATTCAAAAACTGTTTATCTACAAAATGAGCTTGTTTTAGTGTGTTAAAATAAGCTCTGAAAAGATCCTTGTATGCCCGAGTTTCAAATTGCTGCTGATCTTACTTGTTTTCCTCAGTGCTGCTACATTTACACATACAGAAAATTTTATTCATGGTCTCTAGCACCTCTTCATTGCGACGCTTCACAAAATCCAAAATGTAAAGATAGAGCATTTGAATGTTTTTACTGCTATTTGTAACAAACCTTTCATCAGATGCTCTGCAGATTATTACTTGAGATGTCATCACACAAATCAAAGTTTGTATGAGGACCCAACTGGGAACACTTGGAAAACTGGGTTGTGGTGTGTTTGTCGCATGAAAGCAAATCAGATAAAGCACAAGGTTTAGTGGTAGAAGGTGGGGTTTTAGCAAGACTTCAAAAGAATATGTGCTGGAAGGTATTATGTGATCATTTGGTAATTACCGTATAATTGACAGTTGCAGTTACAAAAGTGTAGGGTTTGACACCATTTTCACTTCCTCCAAAAAGACCATATCTGTCCTGTTTCTACCTGTTTCAGGGCTGCACAATGGCGTGGTGGTTAGCACTTTTGCCTTGCAGCTAGAAGATCCCTGGTTCGCATCCCGGCCTTCCTAGGATCTTTCTGCATGCAGTTTGCATGTTCTCCCTGTGCATGTGTGGGTTTTCTCCAGGTACTCCAGCTTCCTCCCACAGTCCAAAAACATGCTCATATTAATTGGTAACTCTGCATTATCTGTAGGTGTGAATGTGAGTGTGATTGTTTGTCTCTATATGTAGTCCTGTGATGGACTGGTGGCCTGTCCAGGGTGTCACCTGCCTTCACCCTAAGTGGTCAGCTGGGATAGACTCCAGCCCCCTGAGACCCTAATGAGGATTAAGCAGTGTATAGATAATAGATGGATGGATGTCTTTGAACTGTGGGAGGAAGTTGGAGTACCTGGAGAGAATCCACGGTGCATAAGGAGAACATGCAAAGTCCACACAAAAAGACCTTCTAGCCTTGAGGCGACAGTGCTTGAATTTGTTACTAATAGTGGGGGGAACATGGTGGCTCTACATGCTATAGATGTTTTACTTCTTACATTTTTAATGTGTTTCTGTGCTTTCCCTGTATCTGCTCTGTGTGAACACAGCCTGCAGTTCAGTCCAGTTCAGATAAAACATGCCTGGATTTTGTCATAATACTGTTGGTCACAGCTGATTCAGTATGACTTGCACAAAGGAAGGCAGAATTTATAATTTTTTGCACAATCTGGTTGGAGCGTCTGTTTAATTATCGGCAAATTTGTAAATGAAATGTGTAGATTAAAGAGAGTTTGACACAATGTTCTGATTTTAGGCTTCTATTTGGTTTGTTTTCCCAAAGGACCTCTATGTCACACATTTCACAGAGTTTTAGAAAGTTAAATGTCTGACAATCCTTTGTGATTTTACAATTTCTGGTTTGGATAAATACTGTAATTATAGCAATGTTTTAAAGATAGAGATAGAGGTAGAGTTTTTGGTTAAGAAACTAAACACACACAGCATTTCCTGTGTTTTGCCTTCCGTCCCTGCTTGATGTCTCCTTTCTATTGGCTGCACAGGTAGTCATCACAGTGCTCAGCAGTACAAGTTCAGCTAAGCTGAACTTTGACTGCTGTGCGTTCAGGAGCTCACCGGGAGGCACGCTGTGCTACGC